>NW_020955288.1:54547-267083 GCF_003031625.1 Empidonax traillii | reverse complement strand
ACAAAAGCAAAGAAGCACAGATATCAAAACAAACATCTTGTCTTTCAGGTATACCAAACACACCTAGGTGTCACTTCAAAAGTCACTAGAATAAGTAGCCCTTAATATTCCCAAAAATCTCAATAGCTCTGGATTCTACTATCCAAGCACTGTGTGTTTGGATTAAAAAAAACAACAAACAACATACACACAAAAAAGCAGCTGAATGTCTCTCTCTGCAAAGCCACAACCATTCGTTCCCTAAGCTTCCTAAATTCAGCAGTCAACTTCTAGTGTCAAGTTCTATGACCTTCACAGGAATGCCTCTTTATTATAATAAGCAAGTTAGCAACACTATCTAATATATCTATGATAAGTTTGGTGTGTTCATTATAAACCCTGATTATGAGGTTTGGAAATCTCCCCATTTCAATCATTTTCAAGAAACTAGTGAAAGGGATGTGCCTCTGGATATTTGCTCTTTATAGAATAAACAGGTTGAAGCTTTAATTACAATATGGATATTTTTGAGTTGGAGCACAACTGGCGCTCCCTTCTTTCATCTTACAATTCAATTACTCTCTTAAAAAACAAATATTTGTCTCAAGGGATGCAATCAGTCAGGCCACTTGAACACACAACCTCACTGACTTCTGTACCAGTACGCACAGCACTGGAGAAACCTGGCCTTCAGTTGTCTCTGAAGGATCAGCAAATGCCAGCACTTTGGGAAGAAATGTAGCCACCAAACCTGCAGGTTTATACATGCTGGATAATTTGCTTAATTAAGAGACAAGTACTTGTTTAGCACTACAGAGCAAGGTGGGGAGAGGAAGACACCTAAAACCAAACCTGCCTCATTTACCATGGGGGGCAAGACTGCAGACAAGGATGTTTGCAAAAAACAGAGGACTGGCGGGAAGCCAATTTCTACCTAACAACAAGGATATGGACCTGGTATCCACTCCTCCTCCTGCTGATCACCCTACAGCTCCAGCACGTGGCAGCACCCAGTGCAGCCCAGGAGCACCTTTCCTTTTCTCAGCTCTGTGGGAAGGAGAGTGCCAGGCAAAGTAGGTTTTGTAAACTCCCCAGTAACACATTTAGCAGTCTTTGGAAATGAAGACAATATTAAAAGGGGCATAAGGGGTTTGGGAGACAAAGACCATCCTGCTTTTATCATTCACAGGCACATCACTGTGGTTAGCACAGGCAGACGAGATTCAGAACTAGCACAGAGTCAGTCACAAAACCCATTTCTGACCCAGGGCTCCTCTTCTCACACCCTGGCCCCCAACTCCCCTGAAACCACATGTTCTCTGTAATGCTGCTTTGGCTAAATCACTAACCCACCCGAGGAGCCCTGGAGCCCTCTCTGCAGCAGGGTCACCAATGCCACTAAGTCCAGGTAAGACTGACAGCACGTCACATCACCAAAAAAGGGCCACTCTGCTTTTTCACATAAGTCCTGGAAACATGGTTAAATGTATTTTTAGAGCTGTTCCCTTGCAGTATGTTTCCCAACATGAGTTTTTCGAAGGAAACCTAATCTATTATAAAATAAGATTTGAAAGACCAAGTTCAGTAAAGAATAAAACTGGAGAGGCACTTGGGGCTTAGTGGTGAACATGGTGGTGCTGGGTTAACAGTTGGACTCAGTGATCTTAGATGTCTTTTCCAACATTAATGATTCTATGGCAGAGTTCAAAATAATTTGTGTTTTAAGAATTTGTATCATTCTATATACACATCTACATACAAATGCACATATTTATATACACAGCACTCAAAACTTCTTAATTTTATTTCCTTGCTTTAGGCTAATATTGTTCAGTTCAGCCTCAAAACTGCAGCTCAGACTATACAAGTCCTCTGCCCAGGAACTGTGCCCAAGGCCTAGGATACAGATGATGCTAAGACCAAAGCTGTACCAAGGAATTTGTGTGGCTCCCCCCCTTCCCTCAACACACAGCACCATCATCTGAAATTGGTACTTCCAGAGAAAAATGCCATAGTCTACTAAAGCAGATGATAATTACACAGTGGCACTTTTAAACAAAGTTTCCTTAGTTCTCAAGTGTAGGCATGTGTTTTGAAAAATACAGCATACAGGTCTGGGGGGGAAGGCACCCCCACATTTGCATGCTTTAGAGAATCAACACCTTCCTTCAGAGTAGGTCTGGCATGTTTTCATGTGCAGCAATCTCTTCTCTCCTTAAGCATGGGAGAGCCAGAATTTCAGGTGCGTAGCATGAGCCAGGTCCTACCCTCTGATCCATATACATACCTAACCTCAAACATCAGTGGGAGCCTCATTTATATGTACATGCACATATTCATATCATTTACACAGCTAAACTGACAGTAAATCAACTGCAAGTAATGAGTGTGCTCCATACAGAAAGGGAACACTCACATTCATCTTAAAACAGCTAATGAATATACTAACACTAGCTGGATGAATTCTCGTTCATCACTGCAGTAAGTATTGCACAGAGACATTCAAACTACAGCATGGGGAACAACATATATTAAACCTTTAATGTTCTTCGATTGTCCAGCTACCTTTCATTCCCTGAAGAAATAATCACTTTAGATTCCAAGCACACTACCCTGTATTTATTAGTAAAAGACAAAAACCAGAGAGAAATTTTGCCACCATAAAAAATTTGTGCTCTTTTTCTAGCCATATTTGCAAAAACCAGTGTGATATCTACAATTTTGCCTACTTAAGACAGACTTCTGTTCCCCTCTAATGCCAATGAACTGTGCAAATGCCAGCTCCAGAAACAGCAACTGTGAAGAGGAATCATTCCCCACTTACAAGTTTGAGATTGAAGGAAGCTTATGTTTTGTACAGAATTAACATCCCTACAGGTAAGCTCCAACCATTTCAGAAAAAGTTTATTTCTGCCCCAATTTTGCGGATGTCTTTCTACAGCACTCTGGTTTTATTCTGGGGTGCCCTTTTTTGTTTGTTTGTTTGTTGGTTCTACAAAGAATTCAAGGGAAAATAATGCCCCCAGTAAGACCATTCTGAAATAGCAGTGGGTTTGAACTTCTTGAAAATTGCTCAACTGGTTTTATTCATCCAGCTTAAAACTGTATCATTGTAGAAACTTTGAAAGCCATATTTGGCAATGTTCTTCAAGGGCAGGGAAGACACAGGATTATTGTTATTTAGTTGGAGTGGAACATTCTGTATGTATAAAACTTGTGTATATTGTAATGAGTAACTTAAGTGTGGCTGAAGAGTTTATAAGCACAAAAATCAGCAAGTACAGCATTCAGATCTTAAATACCACGTAAAAAAACTGAACAGTTTTTGGGTGAGGCAGCAGATTTTCATTGTGTTTAAAAAAAAGTAAACCCCAAAAACCACAAAAAAATCCCTCCCATGAGTAATTTAGAACCCAATTGTATTGTATGTCCTTTATCTCCTCCAAAGATTGGGAAGATTGTAAAGCCATATCTAAGAACCATGAGCTGCAGACTCGGCTACAGAGTTCAAGGCCACAACCTCATATAAAGCCTTCAAGTCACGTATTTTGTTAAAATGATGCCTACTAGCAACCTTGGCACTGTCTACAGAGCTGCAATTGCAAAAAAGCCACTTAGCTCATTGCTTGTTTTGTGATCCTGCTTTAACAAGTAAGATTTTTACTCCAGGCTGATCTACTTCAACCACTCCCCTGGCAACCCTGCAGAGGTGAGGGCTGGGCACTGCTGCCAGGATTTAGCTGCCAACTCCTGTTTGCTGCTTCACTACTAAAAATGGTACCTGGCATAGCATGCAAGACAGAAACTTAACATCACCAGCTGCACCAAAGGGGAACGTGGTATGTCTATTGTAGCCTAATCTCCCTGCACTGGCATCTTGGCTGGGCTGCCAGCATTTCTGAGAATTCCTTATCTGTAATGGGGCTGTCAGAGCCCACCACTGCAATGACCTGGGAGTCTGCACTCCTCTCCCCAACATGCCTCCCCTCATTCAGGGAGCAGAGACAGGCTTTCAGAGCAGACTGTGATTCACGTGTGAGGAATGTTTGGTAGATATCCCCACTGAGCCCACAAGCTGCGGTTACTGCCTTCATTCCCAGCAATCTGAAGATTCATGTTTCTCTCGTTAAATCAGCAATGACACAGTCAAGTGCAGGTCTGGGCACGATCCAGGTTCATGATGAACATCTACAAGTATTTCACAGCATATCTATACCCACACTATTCACATACAGACATTCTATATTGATTTGCGAGTTGATCATATTTGCATCATAGATATGTGTCGATTAATTTCTGCAAATACTTACACCATGCCACTAAAAATAAATCTTTAATCTCAAAGAGCAGAAATATCAAATTTTCAACACTGTGGAAGGTGTTGATTAGCCTCCTTCTTGGCAACCTTGTAAACCATTACACAGGCTATATATTTTGTGTACCAAGCGATTTCCATGAGTCTTCTCACAATATATAAAAATTAATCACTTTGCTTAAGAAGTTTGCAGAACTAGGCCTTGGCTTTGTAATGTCACACTTGAGAGAAGACTTAATATTTACAATTCACATGGGTCTCAAAAACTGCTTTTTTGTGCTGCAAATACTTCCTCAAACTGACCATAGAAATTTGGACCTGGGGCTGTATGTGCATGGTTAAGGCACATGCGGAATATTTCCTATAATTTGTTAATCATCAGACACTCTCTCATTCCTTCCCTTTCCCATCGGTTTTCATCACAAAGATGCTCCATGACGTATGTTCAAGGACTTTTCCAAAGAACAAAAGAGAGGAAGGAAGCACAGGTCAAAAAGGTAAATGAAAGGGGGAAAAAGGAAAGGGGAAAAACAGAGGCTGTCTGGAACACAGTGCAAATAGCTGCAATGACACTCTTCTAAATAAAACTATTAAGGACCTTTATTACCTTAGAAAACAAAAATCTTTGGTAGCTTATGAAAAATTAATAAAAAAAAAAAAAGGGCTCCATAAGTACTGAAGGTAACTGGTGTCCTTCTCCCTGGTCTTTTTGAGAAGCTTGAATGCAATGATGCAAATAAGAAAGACTTTCAACACTGCTTATCCATGAAATAACCCTTCAGTGTTCATTTAAATTAGAAAGTTCTTCACAGTTAGGTGTCTAGGTACTCCTTAGTGTGTGTTTCCTCTCTGTTCTACCTCTGTACAACCAAGTATCTTCTGAAAAGTTACCCTTCTTGGGGCAACTTTTTGCCATCACTTGACAGTAAATAAGTGAGTTGCTCTTGAGACAAAGCTAGTTGAAATATTGTGTGATAGCTAGATGAAACAACTGGCATAAACTTGAGTATTTGTTACAGTTTTGTCAGTCAGATTTATACCAATGTTCAGTGGCTGTCTCTATCAAAATATGTATTGCACTCTCTCTGAAGAGAAGATCATTTCCTGTCCTTTCCACAACCAAGCAGACTGTCCCCTTCAGTAGTTACCACATAGCAATTATCCATATTCTGCTTGAGAAAAAGCACTCACAGGAAAGTATTTAAGTCCATAAATAGTGCAGGATTTTCTTTTGATGTTGTTTGTCTACTAGAGCCAATGCTAGGTGACAAAGACAGATCCCCAGACCTCCAAGCAGCACTTTAGAGAACAGTTTAGGAACTGCTGCTGGAACACATTTGGTCTCTTTATAGCATGCACTGAGCAGCAAACTGAGGAGCCTGCTGAATGTGCTCTGGTTTGTACCTTGCAAAACCCAGTTTAAGAAAGCAAGTAGTTCTCCTGAGCCTGGAATGAGTGCAGTATGCATCTTATGTCTGACTGATGCTTGATGTCTAAAGAGGGTAGAAAACTCGCGTGCCACGATTGAGACAGACTGTAAAGCAGGCTGCTTTCAGCCTCACTCTTACATTTCATGTGTTTCCACAAAACTTGCAGAAGAAAAATATCTAAAATTTGTCCAGATCAGTTGATAACAGTTTCCATATATGAAAGGGAGGGTTACATGAATGCAAACACTGCATGTGAGGGTAGAAACCTTGCTTCTACAGAAAAACAAGTTTGAAAGTTTCCAGGCTATGAAATCCAAGACTGAACTCCACTTACCTTAGTGTTCATACAAGATCTTCCACGTTTATACTCTTTGTGACTTGCTCTTTTATCAAGCTTGTTCCACAAAGCTTTGGCCTTCCATGTGGTCACTCTTGATTTTAGTTTGGTGTAAAAGTTTCTATTGTCCAAAGGATCTAATTCAAGTTGGCGAGTGAGAATATTAAAGGCCTGAATGGTGCCTTTGCATGTTGTTGCTTGTACAAAGTTCTCAAATATCTGGCCAGCTTGACTGTATTTTTCATCATCGGTTTCCCCCATGTTGTGAGAGAAGAGTTTGAAAAGGATTAAGCTGGAGCTCTCGTGCCAGGGTACAGGTGCTCAACAATATCGAGTACTTCCAAGCATGTTATTCCTAGAAAAGACAAACGCAGGTCACATTAAAGCATGTTCTGCATAACAAAACTAACCCACATCCAGTATGAACATAAAAAGGCAACATATGGTGACTGGACAACCAGGTACAAACAGGCACACAAGTGTCACAAACAAGCTTAACATACCTTTGTTGTCATGACACTTACTTACTAAGACTGTTTTAAAAACCCTGCAAACTCAAGCCTGTTGCTTTAAGAAGAACCAGCTTCACTGACAGCCTGAGGAATTCTTTAATTTTTTGTTCAGTCCTAGGTAACTGATGAAGAAAACCCAAGTGTCCAGATGCTTTTCCCAAGCAGCATTTACATCACAGCAAGTACATATCTGGTAACATTTTAATCTCAAAAATTCATGGAAACCTGAAGCCAAAAGTCAACGTTATTTAAGTGATTTTTTTTATCCTGTTGCACAAGCTAAGGCCAAGAGTGCAGCTTAGCCAGAGCAATTTAAAATCGGCACAACCATGAGCAAATGCACCAAACAGGCTAAGCAGAAACATATCACAAGTTACACCAGAAGTGAAGAAACAGAAAACAAGTAACCACAGAGAGTCCCCCTTTTCCCAACTCTCTTGCCAAAACGAGAAAGGGTTTGGTGCTCTAGTGCATAGAAAGGAATTTTATCTCCACGTCTCCACATGTTAAATGCTGAAGTTATGCGTTTGGAGTCTTACCTTGTCATGTGCTGGTGATATAAAGTAATGATGTTTGGCCCGCTAAGCCCCACTGGCTTTTCCTAGTAACATGATCACTGTCAAACTGTGCCTGATATTCCAGATAAATACTCTTGCATTGTGCAAGAGCAATGCTATTCTAAATTAACGTAAGTTTCAAAGAAGTGAAATACTTTCATTGAAATATTTATCCTTCTTTAACCTTCTTCTCAATCTCTAATGGGGAGCATCTTAGAGTCAGCCAAGGTCCACAGAAAACATCCAAGCAGTTTTCACATTTTCCAAGAAAATTGTTACAGGTTATGTATAAACTTGTCCTCAAAAGAGGGCTTACCTGGACTCAAGTCCAGAAATTTAAGTCATGTACTCTTTTTCTCACTATTAAAGAATTATCTACCGGTCCAAGAAACCAAAAACTAAATCACTGCTTGCCTAACTTCCCACATAATTAGTTATTTTACTTGGAACATCATCTGTTGGCTGATAGTTTTAGAATAAATTGTTAGAAAGGTCTTTGAAGTTATGCTTTTTAATTTAACACTGTTCATGAATTATTCATTCTCTGCTCGCATTTCCTTCAAAGAAGAAAAGAGGAAACATAACCAGTGTATTTGAGACCTACCATGTCTGTCTTACCATCCTCTAATACAGAAAAATATTATGCAACTTATTAAAGAGATCCCATGGGGAGATATGAGGAAGCATTTGGAATACTCACATTCCCTGGCTGTGCTCAAAATAAATAACCTTTGTGTGCACATCATCAGTCTGTTGTTGGTTTGTGGGTAAAATAAATTGGCAATGTTGAGAGTTTGTACATTTTCTTAGACCAAATGTCATGCTTAAATATTTGGTGCCAAGAATAAGTCAAAATTTTTGTTTTCCCCTCTGAATACTTCATTTATAGTATGCTCCATGCCCTTCTCTGAAGAGCCTTGTGGCTTTGTGAGGTAAAAGCACAAACATTTTACGTGCCCCAACGTTCAGAAGGTCTAATTTTTCAAGAAACTGAGTGCCGTGAACTCACTTTGACTCAAAAGGAGTTCAGGACATCCTGCACCTTTCCAGGTTCAAGTCCTCAGTGATCAATGAGAAAACCCCTCCAACAACTACACGTGAGCAGGAGGAGCCCAGCGACCTTAGCCCTGCAGTGAGGCTGTGAGGGAGGCCCAGCATGACCCTCACCCGTCCTGGCTCTGGGAATGCAGAGCTGCAGGAGTGGTTTAGCTCAGTCCAAAAAGGGCCAGTAGATCCAAAAGTTCCACAGGGAGAGGGAAAGGTGGGGAATAACCACGGAAGACAATCTAAGATGCTACAATGAGGCTTAAACAGCTTCATAAACACGCGCCTCAGGATTTAAGACCCATTTAAAAAAAAAAAAAATTAAAATCGAGGCTAAACATTTACTTTGCACAACTTCTACACCTGCCTGAGGTAATTTTATAACAGCAAAATCAAAGTATTTTCCTTTTCCCTCAAAATAATAATAAATAGACTCTTGGGGAGTGGGGAAGTGTCAGTGAAATGTTCCACTTCAGACATATCAGCTAAGGGAGTGGCATGATTAAATTAGATTTCCTTCATTGCTATAAACTCACATTGGTACTGTCTCAGTGCCACCAAAGACTTTGACCAACACAAGAGCTATAAAACAGTGCTTCCTCCCCACTGCTTTATTAGCTCATCAGAAGACTGTCGTTACATGTTCATTCAACACAAGTATCTTTAGAAGTTAACTCTTGACACAATTGATAATGAGTCTGATCACAAGCTCTTGAATTCAGTATCTTTTCTGCTCACAGAGAGTACAGTTTTACAGCTTCAGCTGTTTCCATCTAGCCAGGAAGCGGGGGCAGAATAAAGCTAAGGGAGGAGAGCCGTATCTGAACCAACCACAAAAGAAAAACAGCATGTGCCAGTGCTGATAACAGCAAGGACAAGGCAGAAGATCAGGATCCACTGCAGGCAATGGGAAGGGGACAAAAACATTTTTAGCAAGGAGTGGAAGTAGGTGCTGCACACACACACACACAAACACAAGCAGCAGGCCTGGGTTCCTCTGCCTTTCCACTGGGGAGGACAGGCAGGACACCTTCTCCAGCCTTAAAGTTTCCCTCCTCCAGCACAGCAAAGCCAAGACTGGGGCTACATTTTCTGGGCAAAAAATCTTCTCCCCATGAACTTCCAAAACACTCCCATCTTGTCCATACTGAAAAGCTGTGGCATCTCAGTTGAGACATTTGCTCACTAGTGAAGCATTTCTCCTCACTGTGTCAGAGGTCATATTCTCCAAAAAAGTCTCATTTTGTGGTCAAAAAGCCAGGATGAGACAGGAGACTCTGGTTACTAGGGTTTCTGGATTGCTGGAAACACCACTTATTTTCTCTTTTCTCTCTCTCTCTTTTTTTTTTCTTTTTTTGGCACAAACACTGTGTTGACAGATGACAGACAGGAAGATGGTGCTCTAAGTATATGCAGCTGATGGAAAAGTATGCATTTTTTTCTGAGGAGTCACTGATACTTCACTGCAGTACTGTACATAATTCACTAGAAACAATGCAATAAGGACAAGAAGTTGAACAGAGTCATGGTTAACTGTAATGAAAGTTTCCTGTTCTATAACTGTCTCAAAGACTTAAGAGGCAATGCATAAACTGCTTACCTGTAGTAGAAAAAAATAACAATGTTTGGCAAAGTACTTGAGTTATTATCATTTATCCTTGTTCTTCCTTCACCCTATTCACTCTAGGGATGAAATACAGATCCAAAAGTCTCATCAAGGTGAATGATGCTGAAACTGAAACTATGCTTTTATAGAGTGACTATTGAACTTCCTCTGGAAGCACAGTCCAAAAATATAATGAAGCTTATTTGCAACTTTACTGAAGCGCTACAGAGCCAAATAAAAACTTGGGCCAGGGAAAGGAAAAGAATGAGAGAACAGGAAATAGTCTGGACAAACAGTTCTTTTAAGTCAGAACTGAAGCATCCGTGGGTTAGATTTACAGCTAACAAGAACTGGCATTTTAGGTCCCACACATGAGGTATTAAGCACACAGAAGAATCTGGCTTTCCACGCAGCTTCCCAGGGTAACACAGGAGTCTCTGGAGGGACTAAGTGCAAACGCTGGGAAGAAGGAGGATTCCATTTGATGGCCCCTTCTACGGTCAGAAGTTATCCCTACCTCCTTTCTGCCTCCAGCTGGGGCAAACAGGAATGTCACATAAGGAAAGCTGAGAAGTGCTGTTCATGCCTGGTGGCTGCCCACGAAGAAAGTGAAGATCTTATTACAGCTAAAAGGAAAGTAGTGCAAAAGGGACAGAGAGGAAGTAGAAATTAAAGCAGTGTACAGGTGTAGACACAGGAAAGCAAAATGCCTCCAGCCTTGGCTGACATGCCCTGTCAGTGAAAAAAACTCTGGTTACTGCAGATGATTTTGAGAATACTGAAAAAGCAGCTCCACTGTCAGGGCAATCCCACTAAGTATCTCTAGTTAAATGGATGTATAGAGCTGGTTCATGTCTGCACATGAAGTCTTTCAGCAGCAAGCTGAGCGAGCAATAAAGTTGACATATATGAGTCATTAAATGAAAATAAATTTCACAGCAGTACCATGCAAGTTACTTGTCAGCAGGGTCTTGAGGTAAAATACATAAAAAATAAAAACCTTTTCTGGCTTAGCTGTCCCACTGGAGAGAGAACAACGCTAATTTAATTCAAACTTGCAGCACTTAAGTCCTTCCTTAGTCCCTTAATGTTCTGCTTCTAATATTTGAGAACATGTTCCTCAGAGAGACTGGAAAAGAATTAAATTCCTCACATTTCAATACCACTAATCTTGATCCCATTTTCAATACAACCCTAATTCTTCCATGTTTACCAAGAATAAATTCTTTTATTAAGACTGTACTTTGGCATGCAGGACACAATACATTTATTGTTTGCTTAAGGCGAGAAACATCAACAGAAATAAAAGACTGGATTCTGCAACATCTGTAGTTATCATCTGCTTAGGCCCTTCCTCATCATCAGTTAAAACTACAGTATTGCTGCTGTCTCTTGCCTGACAGAGGTGTCTAACATCTCAACACTATTATATTATAAGTGAAGTTAGCAAGTGAAACTCGCCATGTCATAGCCCTTCTAGGTTTTTCAACTTCGTTTCTACTCTCATCATTCACTCTGTTTTATGGTGACAATTTTCAATATAAATATTTCTATCTGGAGGAAACAGCTTTTTGTTGGTTTGGTTTCTTTGCATGTTGTCCTAAAACTGACATAGAAAGGGGGGGGGAGGGGGGGGGAAGTGATTCTGGTAACAACTGAAGCTCTCATTTGCTTTGCTTATAAAACTAGTTAAAACTCCAGAAGTCCATCAGCCTGAAATACTTGTTTTCTATCAGTGACAAATAGAAAACACATTTCTGAGGATGCACGGTCCTAACAGAAACATCAATGAAGAGAAATTGGCTCTGAACAAAGCCTCGCAAACCATCTCTATAAACAGCCAGATTACTTTTCTGTATTTTTATAAAAAGCTGACTTCCACAGAACTCCTGCAAAATAACTTTTCAGGCCAAGTATGGAATTCAAAACAGTTCCTACTGAGACATTGTGTGCCTATGAACTTACAAGGTTACTGTACACGCTATCAGCTTGTTTTGCAGGAGTTATATGAGACAATTCAAACATAAGCCTTCCAACAAGTGCTGTTGTGCCAATTTAACCTGCCACCTCTGGAAGCATCCACAATAAAATATAGACGGAAAATGCACAAGTACACTAATGCTTTGCAGTGAATATTTAGATATGTCCACAGGAAACACAAAATAAAATGACCTAATCTCTAGGATTTTATCTGCCACACAGACTAAGTCACATTCCACACATTTTAAAGCTGAAAGCTTTAAAAATAGTCTAGTTTGTTTCTTGATGTTACTGATCTGAGTCTTACAGTTTTACTGTGGGAATACACTTGGACACTGACAAGTAAAAGGAGATCAACCCCATAAGCCAGCAGCTTGCACATGTCCCCATTCAGAGGAGCATACAGGCCTGGCCTGAGTAAAGTGTGGGATGCTGCCCAACGCTCCACATGTGCAATCCCAGGGATGGAGGCTCAGGCATCTGCCCCAGCTGCTGGTGGGCCCAAGGCACATGACCCTCTTGCAGCCCAGGTTCCCAAGCTTCAGGTAACACCAACAGAAAACTGGCAGCCACAGGGCTCACACCACTCTGCTGCCTGCACCAGAAATCCTGGGCTGCGAGCATCATTAAAGCCCCGGACGCTCATTTTGCCAGACACCAGCACAAGTGTTTCAAATGAATGACAATACATAGTTTTCCAGGCATCTGTATGCAGCACACACTCAAACTAGTAATCAGAAATACTGATCAAACATACCGTCATTTGTGAAGAATGAGTTGTAAAATTACAACTTTTTTTTCCCCCTTTTTTTTTTCTTTGAAGTAGAGGTGTTGTACCTACTCCACTGGAAATTGTAACTCATAGACTTTCAAGCCCAATGATTTTAAGGAGAAATGTCTCCTATTTCTTTTATTATTCTGTGCAGGTTACAGTGAGTATTTAAAAATCATTACTTCTACCAGGGGTGCTAAAAGTTCTATTACAAGGTCCCAAGTTTTCTCATAGTCTACATCTTCAAAGGCAACTGTAGACGATTACACACAGTCATTAGGGGTTAATGTTACACATTAATAAGATATTAAAACCCAACTCTTGTTTAGGCTGGTTACAAGAAAGAACATTTTTTAGCTCTGTTGTAGTATATCAGAAACACAATATAAGCAACAGTAGAAAGTTTATGCTGATGTGTCCCTAGGTTAGGATCACAAGAGCAAAGGAAAAAAGTATACCATAAGGATAACATCAGTCATCAAGAAAGCTTATGAAAAGACACCTGTTCTTGAAGTTACAAAGAAGTTATGAACGTAGTCTCAGCGAAAACAATTAAAAGGCCAATCTTTAAGCTCTTTGAAACTCCTGCCTTTCTTTCCCTATAGTAACACTCAAACATCTCAAGCTCACACACTGGAACAGCAGGGATATAAAAATTAATCAAAGAATAGGCAGTGTTGGTTGTTTTTTGATCAGCACAAGATTTTCTACTTTCAATAGCATGTTAGAACATTGAGCCAGACTAATCTGGAGAGCAAGTAATACCCTATTTTCCATTACTAAAGTCACACCCCGCAGGGAGGTGGCAGGGCCAGGCACAACGGTCAGGGACAGACAACTAAGATGATGATGGAGACGGAGCTTTGGCACCACTTTTGCCCAGCTGCCAGTGGGAACTTCAACATCCCACTCCCTCTCACAGCCATGTGTCCTTCTGTCTGTTTTTCACCCTCAGGTCACAGGGAAAACTTCGATGGCACAATTGTGTCTATGAGGAATACAATAAAATGCAAATCCATTGACTGACAAAGCTGTCAGCAAAATCCCTGCTATAGATGCAGCTATACCAACAAAACTGAGCCACATTTGGCAGCAGTTCCTCTCTTACAGCTTTCCCTTTGTATGCATGGGGACATAATTATGGAGGCAAATATGACATAAAAAAAGCCAAACATATGAACCAGTAAAAAGCAGACTCTTTCAGTCAGCAACCACGGAAATAATGTTGGTTCACGACACTGAGAATAGGAATAATCCAAAAGGACGGGGCAGCAAGGTAGGCTATGAACTAACACAGTAACACAAGACTGCCAAGGCCCTTGGCACTGCCCAGTGTCACTCTTGACCCAGAAGAGCTCCAGAGCAGACAGGGTGACCAGCACTGCTGCTACTGCAGCTGAGAATTGCCTGAAGACATCAGCTGGAGACACCAGAAAGTGCCTCTCGAGAAGAGTTGATACCAAAGCAAGACTGTCTTTTGTTTCCCCTCAGGATTTCTGTGAGAGAGGAAATTAATATTTCTTCATAATAGGAATTTCATAATATGAAATTATGGCTGTTCTGAAGCCAACTGCCCAAGCTATGTCTTGGGGAAGAGAAATGCACCAATGTTAGTTTTCACAGATACATGCCAAAAGGTCTCTGGAGAATGTTTCAGGTTGTCTTTCCAAGCATGGATCTGTAGATGTTTCCCTCTCATTACTGTGGCTGTGGCAATTACCCAAGAGCTGAACAGGAAGAGTAAGCAGCCAGCATGAGGGCTGCAAGACCTTGAGGGCTCCTGTCCACAATAACTCATTTGGCAGAGCTGCCCTCATCTGTAGACATCAGACTTCCAGATCAGCAACCAGGATTAATCCATTGAAAACACAGACAGGATTGCTTTGCCAACGATCAAAGAAATGAAACATTCTGGGCAATATTTCCTATGTGTACACACACGTTTTTAGGAATCAACACATTCCATTGCTATAACTTTTTTTAGTGCAAGGCTGCACACAGTTCTTCCTGTGTTTTATCAGGGCATTAATGTTATCAGTCACACCAAAATCCATGGGAACCACAAAGTTAAAGAATCAAAGAAACCCAAAAGCAGTTTTGAGTTGTAAATGATAGGTTCCTTGGTTGGAGTAATGTCAATTTGCCACCAAAAAACAGCCACTGAATGACAGTGGAGAACTGTGAAGCCGCACCCAGACAAGTCAGCCAGAGGGTGATGGGAAACCAGAAAACTAGGTTAAACATCAAACTCTGCTCCAAGGAACATTTACATAAAAAGACAAAACCAGAAAGAAAGCTACTGTGATGGTTTTGTATCTCTCTCTCTCTTTTTTTTTTTTTGTCCTTGTAAACTGGACAGATAGTTACCAGAAGAGAATATAAAAGACATTTTCTGAAAGTAGAAACAGTATTAACAGTATTTTTGGAAGAAAATGTGCAGGACAATTTCTACCCTCCCTCTGACTGGACTTCCCGAAAAATGAAGAAAAACAAAGTATAACAAGAACCAAATAAAGATTCCAAAAGAGTTACAAAAACATCATCCATTTCTGCTGCAGAAAAATCCTATCAGTCAAACAACAGAATACATCTTAAAACATTAGTTTTGGGAAATCCATCAGGGGGAAAAAAAAAAAGGAAAAACAAAAAAAACGCACACCACCCAGTGGGAATAAGATACTAAGAAGTAGTCCTTCAAAAAAAAACTCTGAGAGCAAAACATCATTAAACAGCAACAGGACGGATGACAAATGCATCACTGTTTTCACAAGGCAAGCTGAGATAAAGTCAGGATTAAATTATGATTCATCTTCTCTAGAATTGAAAAGTTTACTAGAAAATGTGCTTTTCTGGTGTTTTACTTCTTAGGGTAGTTGTTCATCACACAGCCTGGCTCCAGAAGCCTAAGGTTTAAATTCTCTATGTTAGTCCTACCAACCGTATTGAAGGTCAGAGGTGGTTGCACCTTCTCATATTAAAGTTTTTATGCAACACTGGCCATTTGCTTCCAATCACCTGTCTTTCAATGACCTACACTGTAATACGTAGAAGATGTTATCATCAGGCTCTTCATTAGTCATTCTTTCATTTGGAAAATTTATTTTATCATGTACCTGTAACTCACTGACGTAAGCAGGTGGGCACTGTAGGAACACAGGCACCTCCAAAGTGCCAAGGCAAAGAATGTCAGTTCTTCTAAAAAGTTGCTTTTTTCACTGTCATCTAGTCACATTTGTTTTACTGCACAGAAGAGTCAAAATTCCTTGATGGAAGCATGCATCTGCAGCAGGCAGGCTATGGCCAGCATCCACACATACATATCTGAAAGCCAACGTTAACGGTACATTTAAAGAGTTGAGCCTGTGTAAGTGCAAAAACATCACAGGTATGTCAGACATACCCAGGAAGTTTTAAGGCAGTGATACCGTTTCATTCCCATATATTGACATGTGGTTACGTGGAACAGCTACAGCTGCTTGGGGATCCTGAAATGATGCCATGTGGTGACTACATGGTGCTTACTTGAGCTTAATGTTTTCAGTACAGAGTACGTAAGAGGCATCACATTTTCTACAGCTACAGGAAGACAGAGCTAAAGCTGCTTTGGTGCCCCAACTGTCAAACAGCCTGTAATTTTCAGAAAGGGTTAATTGGCCCTGTGTTCACAGAGTGCCTGGTGCACAAGGTGCTGATTAGAGCTGGCTTTGCTAGAGGAAAAACAACAATTTGGGAAGGCAGGTGGTTTACAGAAACATCTTGGGTCGATTTGGTTTTGCTTTGGCACAGCCCAGCCTCTGCAAGCGGGTTGGATGCCCGCTGGCCTGTGTCTCAGTGCTGCCAGAGCCCAGGGCACGGGGCAGCTTCAGTCTTAGCCCAGCTCCTGTGGGCTGCCCTTGGCCTCTCTGAGGTCCCCAAGGCTGAGCCCACAGTGCTGACCCCCCCAGGCACTCTGCTCCTCCCCCACTGTGCCTGCTCTGCCAACAATGGGAACTCCAAAATACTGGAAACTTTTACCCAACTGCTGATCAGAAGAAAACCCAAAATCCATTCATCCAATGTGCCTACACAAAGGAAATCAACTGAAGACACGAAGATGTATTTTTTATTACAGTTCCTTCACATATAGTTCAATCAGTTTGAACTGTTTTCCCCAATTTATAGAAACCAAGGAAGAAAACAGAATTGGCCACCAGAAAGAGGATGGACAACAACATGTCTGGATCTAAATTATTCATAAAAGAAATATTGTTTAGTTCTGCACTGCACGAATATTATTTTTTTGTAAGAAGTTTCATTATGGAGCCTGAAACCTTTTGTTGGCTTGGACTTCTCTCTGGTTTTACATTAGTGCAGATTTTTTCCCTCTCTTCTGCATACAGGTAAACAGTATTGCTTTTATGTCATTGAAATGTGCAACCAGATCTTTATCTACACTCCAGTTACCAAGGTTCAGTTTACCAGGAATAAGGAGTTAGCTAAAGCCCTAATACAGCAGCTGTATCACCACTGATTAAATACCAACACAACCAGTGCCCCAAAAGCCATAGGCACAGCACAGGCTTTGTTGCAGCATATTTCAAAAGTAGGACACTAGAGCTCACTGCACAGGCTCTGAGTGTTCATAAACCCAAGAAAACAGCACAGAACCAGCCTTTACTTGTGTGGCACTTGATATCTCAGCTATTTCATACAGACTGTAGCAGCCTGCACTTGGTGTCTCCCTCTGCCACTGCCATACCAAGCCCACCTTCCAGCCAAGGCATCCATAGAGGGGTGGCTGGTGATGGACAGAGGACAGACAGGAAAGCAAATTTGCATTTGGACCCAACCAGATTGTGTCTGTCACAACACAGTGATAAATGCTGGTTTGGGATGAGCAGCGACAGGACCCTCATGTAACACCACTCACCACCACACTGCAAAGAAAACCCAAATTGGCAGAAATGCCCCCAAAGATCACGTAGTACCTTTCAGCTTTGTAAAGCATTGGGGTTGGGGGCAGAGAAAGTTAAAAACAGCTTTAGTGGTACTGTTGGATGGTTTTAGCTCCCCAGCTTTTCATTCTAGATAGGATTCTTCTTAAAAAAAACAAAATTTATATCGCCCCCCCCAACCCCCGACAGTTGCTTGGAACTTCTACTTGGATTACCAAAGAGAACAAGCAACCGATACACTTCATAAAGCAAAGGAAAAAGTTTTGGACACAATATCCAAATGGATACAATTTGCATGGCATGGGTTCACCCCATCACAGAAAAAAAAGTGCATCAACATAAAAACTAGATCTCAGATAAAGTTTAAAGAGTATTCGTATCACCTCTGGGGGCAAAAATTTCAAAGAACAGTGCCTTCTTTTGTGTGCAAGTCATACTACAACTAGATATTACTTAAAAGAAAACTCTCAAACCAGTAGCCAAAGGAGAAAAAAAAGGCATGGCAACATGAAAAAAGCTCAAGTGCCAGTCAAGGTATTTCCATAATGCATTTCTAAATCACAACACCCTATGAAAGGGCATCTAGAAGTAACTGCAACACTCACAGAATCAGTCAATTCCTTTATGGTACAACATGAGAGGTTTTACCCCTGCCCTCATTCCTGTCAAGTGCACAGACAGCACTGTGAAGTACATCAAGTTCAACTACCCCGGCGCCTTCCCTGTGTGTGGTACAGATTATCACAGCCAAGGCTGGGAACAGCACTGTCTCTCTGGTGGTGCTGCTGGAGCCTGGTGCAGCTGGGCAGGATGAGAGGGCTGTCAGACCTCATGTTCCTATCAAAGCTAGACTGAGCACAACTTCTTCACTGATGCTATCAGTTTCAAGGAACTCCTTTCAAAGAAAGTCCATCAAACATACCACAGTCTGGGGAAAATGGGCTCCTTTCTAGCCAGATTAACCTGTTACCTTAAACTGCCACATTTAAAAACACACACACACACATATATATCCAAGCATACACTAGTGAGCACATATTCCAGGGCTCCTGCTGCCACTAATGTGGACCCTTTCATGAAAAGCTTTTGTTGTATTTCATTTGACAGTTTTTCTGTCCTCCACAATCCATAGCCCTCCTTCCCCCACCACATACGGCAGAGGCTCTTCCACCTCTGCCCTTTGCTGACCACCAGTCCTGCCAGTGAATGCAACCAGTGACCTGCCTGGGGGAGCAACACAAGCACACTGAGAAAAACTCAAAAGCCTTAGTAACAAAGGGTCCTGATGCATAAGCCAACAACATCCAAAACAGTTCAGTCATAGCTTTCTGTGATTGACAGGATAAGCTAACAGTTGAAGAATACTATTTTCTTCACTGGACAAAAGATGTTGCATGTTTGCATAAATGAAGACTAAAAAAACTTGTGAAGAGGTACAAGTTACAGATACTGAGTTACACAAGTGGCTACTTAACAATCCCTCCTCATGCTGCCCATGAGGTGTGCGCATGAACATATAAACTGGGTCTAAGGGAGATTACTAAAAAAAAGTGCAGAAGGCAGCACTTCACTGGATTCCCAATATCCAGAGTATCAACTAATTACGAATTAACTTTTGCAGAGCCTATTTTCCCAAGGCATCTTGGCAGGCAGTGTATGGCAACACATGAACAGTTCACGTCGGTATTTTCAGGTCAGTGCAGCATCAGGCAGAGAGCACCCCTGCTTTCTAAAAACAGAAGCTAACAGCTTCACACAGGCCTTTCCAGCCCATCTTCTTGCTGTTGTGGCAGCTGTACTTATGTGGTTACTCCTTTTATACCTTCAGTGGCAGAACCACTCTGGAGTAGCCAACTCATCTCACAGCACTTTGGCAGATGTCTAGTCATCACCAGCGGGTGAAAAGGTCAGGTTAGTAAAGCTGATTGGGGCACAGCCCGCCAGGCAGGAGAAAAGATTGCAACAAGGACATTCAGCACAGCCACTATTGCAGTGCCTCCACAGCTCCAGGTCTACAAAACACCGGAACAGAGAGAGAAAACACCCAGCGCTCACGGGCACTACCGGCACAGAGGGAAGAGTCCACCCAAGCTCTGACAGCCTCTGTGACAGCACAGGCACTTCTGCTGTTAAGTACAGTAAATCACATCCTTTATTCCCACACAGAATACCCAGGTTATTAGCAAGTTACCAACACAATTACCACAGGATTTCCCAGATGGATTTCTCCACTTTCTTGCCTACACTCTGTTCCTCTGATCCCTGTGAGGTTGCACACACCAGTGCATCTCAGTTGAAAGCTGACAATTTTACTGCTGGAATTTTAATCAAAAGCCATAGGAATATAATCTAGAATAAAGGCTTAGAGGAGAGAAGAAACAGGTAAAGGCAAAAAATTGAATGAGCAACTAAAATACAATTTTGGTGGAAGAAAGAAGAACCTTTGGCCCAAGTCTTGCTGCCTCTCTGACACTTTCTAAGAGAAGTTCATGGCAGTTTTGTAAGTGATACTAAGACCTTCAAGTCATGATGTCTTGAGTGAAATTTTTAAATGTGCTATACAAGCAGAAAGTTCAGCTGTTTCCACCTCCCCTGAGCATTGGCAAGGTTATCATTACACTGTCACCGCTGTAAAACAAACCCAGTCATCTACAATTGCACCATGGAGGAGATGGTTCTGCCGAAAACAGGGGAGGGACTGTACCTGCCGGGGTGTGCCAAGCGAAACTCGCCATCCTCGCAGCACATGACTCAGCACGTATTCGGGTACATCAATACTCAACCACCCATTTGAAAATGCAGGTAATTTCTTCTTATCTCCCTCCCCCTCCCACCGATCAGTGAGTATGGGAAAGGCAGAGTGTTGCAAATGAAGTCTGAGGAGCCCCAACAAGAAAAAAATCCAACACAGCACAAAATGCAAAACAACTATTCCCAGTGGACAATCACCACTGATACTCTGATTAAAATGTATCAGGTAAGGAATATTTGATATTTGGATCCTATTTCCAAAAACAGAAAGGGGACAGCAGATACACTGGACAGAGACTCTTCAAGTGAATATAGATCTCTTAGGTAAATAAATAATTAATGTAAATAAATAATAAATGTAAAGAAATGTTACCTTTTTTTTTTTACTTCATTCCATCTGTGGGAGGTAACATTTCTGTCATCAATACTAGTTTCTAGTGACGAGGTCTAGAATAATCAAGTAGTCTTCATTTTAAGTTCCACAGACCTGGCAGAAGAGAAGAGCTCTCTCTTTTCTGGACCGTTTCCCCCCAAGAAAGCGGAATGATCATCAAAATCATAATAGAATCATCAGTCAAAGGAAAAAAAACAGTCTGACTTCATGTCCTCCTCCAAAATTAAAAAACTTTTATTTCAGCCCTGTGCCTGGCATAACATCCCAGCTAAATATTATACAACAGACAACACCCATAAGAAAAGTAGAAAATTTGGATTCAAAACACAAGCTGCTTCTTTGTATGACAAGGGTGTATTCTTCTCATTAGAGGAACAGTCATTAAAAATAAATTTAACAAAGGCTTCCATGAACTCATCAGAACCACTGATCACAACCTTATATTGTCTCTCGATACCTTCCAGAGGAAAGTCAGACAAAAAAATAAAGTAACTTTGTTTTCCACTTTGTAGAAGTACCAGTAACTCTCTCACACATTTTCAATAAATTTTGCAAGTGGGTTGGCATACCGGCTGGATGACAGCTGATTAGGTAGACAGGCAAGGAAAGTCTTACCATCCTTTCCTTGTCTGTGTGCTACTTCAGTAGAGCAAATAAAATGTAAAACGAGTGGTTCACAGTTTCTCTGTGCACTAGAACTGTTAGAGTAAAAAAACTGTGATATATCTGCATCAATATTTACCTCCAAATTAAATCTTGTGTGCAAATTCAGATCTGCCATACTATATAAACAAATACTGGATTTATCTTAGAAATCAGTGAAATAAGAGAGACACTTAAATAATTACACAGCTGTTTTCCAGAAGTCAGTGTTTCTAGTTATACTGGCTTGAGACTTCAAATGAGCCAAATTACTTTACAGATATGTATCCTATTAAGTTCTGGGTCAGAATCCATAAAGTTTTACCTCAAAGGGCAGGAGTTTCATATTGACATTGCTTTGCAGAACTACCTGTTTTACCTGACCATCTGAAGGATGCATACAAATGCTCTGTTAGAAAAAGAAACTGTCAAATACAGTGTCAAGTCGTTTGTGTGTTTTTATTGAATGTCAGGTTGAACCTTGGACTTATACACAAAAATATATCACCTTGCTCTGAAACAGCCATGTTCCTTTTGGTCTGTATTAATGTCTGATAAACATAAAATAATTGGGAGACAAATGTTTCAGTTCCATAACAGAGTCTGAAGATGCTTCTACATGGTTACAACATCAATCCATTCATTAAGTCAGGTAGTAGCTAAGGAAGTAGCTATAGACAGATCTGGTGGCATATATTTAAATGCATGCATAAATAAGGCCTTAAGATATTACCAAGCTTCTGCACTTGTCATGAAATAGCACTAGAAATACTGCTGAAGCCCTCCATGTGCATGCATTCAGCAAACAATCACAACTCCTTCTTCAGTCCAAAAGAAAATGAAAAGAAAGAAAATAACCCTGAACTTTGCGTTTTTGCATAGGTAAAGTGTAAGATACAGACCTTGTGGATCTCCTTTTCCACATGAATACATAGGTAAATGCCCCATTGTGACTTTTTATCCCCAAATCAGGAAGCACAGAGAGAAACCCTCTTCCCTGAGCAAGGGGCCAGCACCCACCTTTGCCACACTCCCGGTGCATGACACAGCTCCTCCTGCCCATGCCAGCACCTGCTGCTTCACATCTCCCCGAGCCATCATCTCCCTCGAAGGGTTGCCTTATCTCTGCTCTGAAGCACAAAACGTTCTGAGCTGCCTGAGCTCGGCATCCCGCTGAGTCCACCTCGAGGGGAGAAACGATTCTCCCGAAGGAATAAAGCCATTCCCCTCCGTAGGCTATTCTATCTTTATCTTGAAAATTGATATGCGAAGTAGTCATCAAAATTACTCCGCAGAGGATACTACAGGCAATTTTTTTCCTCCCACAACATGCACAAAGCGGGCTGGCCTAGTGCACATGAACCTATTTTCCTGTCTGCTTATCTAAGCATCAAAGCTACAAATAAGCTGTGGCTGACCTGTAGCACTCACTGGCTGTGTCTTCCTGCACCGTACAGAGCAGCTCTGCAGCATGTGCTCGGGAGTATTACATTACTCATCACCCCTGTGCTACGGTTTCAGTCCTGCTACCTACTACCAAATATACACCAGGTACCCAGGACAAGACCCAGGACTTCATTAAATATTTGGCCCATTGTCTCAAATCACCTTTGACACAGAGGGTTATTTATACACTACGGCACATGGCAGCCTCTGCCACAAGATAGCATCATGCAATAGTGTGTGTCAGGAATGCAGGCAACTGATTTAAACCAATCCCCACTTCAAGACACTTTTACTAGGAAGCAGGTCACAAATTGAGTAATATCCGTTCTATGCACTGAAAAATGTATGCTATTCATTTCCAGGAAATAAAGTCAACCACCCTAATCCTTCTTCCCTCTCACATACACCCCCACCAGAACAACAGAAAGATGGTTTCTTTTGTCTAAACAGCTTCGCTGTGATGTATTTAGCTCTTTACACGAGCCTTACTCTTCCTAATGCATTTGCTGGGACACCTAATGTTGACTTGGTGCAAGAGCAGTGTTTCAGAGAGGAAGTACAGCAAGAGGTATTTGGTTGCATGCACTGAATTCACTTTTGAATGCACCAACAGTTCATACTTATGGAGTTTGTTGCCAAAGCCTTAAACACATGCACATTTCTGACATTCACTCAACCTCATTAACGTTCTGAACACAAATACCGTCCAGAGGAGTGTCAGTTGTTACTTTCAAAAATCCACAGAAATGGGAGGAACCTACATTCTGCATTCATTCTGTGAAGCAAAACTCCTAAATCTGAAAAATTGCTCCAGACTTCAATATTTGTCCCTACAGCCATATAATTACTGGAACAATTTTCTGAACTGACAGACAACTCAATTTGGGTGTATAGGTGGCAACCACAGGAATTCGCAGCACTCAGTGAAAGGGAAAAAAATCAAACAGTGAGCAGAAGACTATGAGATCAGACCTGAAAGGGAACTGATTCACAGAAGTTATCCAAACCCAAATACCACGTTCCATCAGCAGTTCCTTCAGTCAACCTAGGACGGAAATAA
Source organism: Empidonax traillii (assembly GCF_003031625.1). Classification (NCBI taxonomy): domain Eukaryota; kingdom Metazoa; phylum Chordata; class Aves; order Passeriformes; family Tyrannidae; genus Empidonax; species Empidonax traillii. The sequence continues at coordinate 243,324 of NW_020955288.1, read as the reverse complement.
GACCTGGAGAAGTAAGTGCTTGTCTCAGGATGCTCACTTTTTTACTGCCTCTGATAGGGGGAAACCAATGTCAATACAAGTGCACAAACACAAACTGTGCCCAATTCATAGTTGAAGTGAAATGATGACAAAGAGGTGATTTAAAAAAAAAAACAACCAGCACTGACTACATATTTACTACTAAGAAATTAAGCCCAAGTACTTCCTGCAACACAAGCCCTAAATTTTCTCCTAAGCAGCTCAGGTTGCTACTTAAAATTACTACCCAGATCAGAGCAAGGTGACACAGCATAAAGAAAATCCATAATAAATGGCCTAATAACAAGCACATACAGTGGATGAACCTGCACAAAAGGAAGGTGAACTCATGAAAAAGTAGAAGCCAAAAGCTATCCACTATCTTGTAAGGTTCATGTTTAACCACAGCTTTCTTCAGCTGGAAATGGTGTCAGCAGAGAACATCGCATTGCACTATGAATTCCTCCCTTTGTTTTTAGCAACTCTTAGCAAAGCTTGCAGTTGTTCCTCTAAATCCTTCTGTGCTGCTCCCTGTGTGCACAAGTTTAGAGGGCAAGGGTATTGCACATCCCTAACACCACTAACAGATGGGGCTCACCTCAGCCAATAACACAGATTATAGTCTTTGCAATACACTCTTATCCGATTACATACAAAGCAGAATTCCACTATCTGCCAAACATAAGTCTTCTCAAAAATAGGGGAAAATTTGTCTTCTGCTCCTGCTCCCCCTTCTGTTTTGCTATTGGGAAAATTGTTATTTTTTTCCTTGACTCCCCCGTATTTGATTTGCACATGAAAGACTAGGAAAAAAACATCTTGGAGGATATAAAAGCCTTACCACTGGCTATTGAAGTTGCCTGTTCATGTAAGAAAATGAAAAATATGTTATCTGAACCAACTATTTTAATGTTCTCAGACTTCTACAAGTAACACTATATCAAAAAAAAAAAAACCATCATAGAATGGTCTGTTCTAGTCTCTCACCACCCTCACAGTACAGGATGTATTCCTGATATTTAATCTAACCTTGTCCTCTTTCAGTTTAAAGTCATTACTCCTTGTCCTACCACTACCTATCTTGTAAAGGAGCCTACAAGAGAGTTGAAGAGGGACCTTTTAGGTACTGGAGAGCTGGTCCAAGGTCTGTTGAATTACCATAAGACTATTTAAAGTTCATTACAGCACATCCCTGCACATACCCAACAAAAACTTCACATGGCTTTGGAAATTTTATTTTGATGCTTGGCTATGGCAGTAATACAGAACAATGAACTGTAACACCCCTTTGGGCATTCCTGGAGTCTGAACAGGCAATAAGCTGCAAGCTTAAAAGGTCTGAGAAGGATTTATTGTGGACTAGCGGATCCAAAGAAACTGCTTTTCAGGAAGCCAAAACTCCACAACACACACTTACAGTGCCAGGCACAGTCATATTAAAAACTGAATTGGTAATATCCCCTTGGCTGAATGCAGCAAGCAGAGAAACTGCTGGCATTGCTTCTTCAGACCACGGCAGATGAGATGTCAGTGCCAAGAACAAAAGTTTAAATCTAACTCACATATTCCCATCACACAGCTCAATAAACCACCTGCTTCACCAGGTCTTACCATCACAGCTCTAGGAGGCTAACAGAAAGAAGAAATGAACCCATTTTTCTTCCTAGTTACATCAGCGTTACTGGGACAAGAACAATCAGAATTTGAACTAAATATAAGCTAGGGCAGCAGTGTCTTACCATTTGTGTTGTGGTAGGGTCTACTTTTCCCCAAAAAGAATGGGATTTCTCTTGCCCAATTCCCCATACATTCATTTGCCCACAAAAATCTGGAGGAGATAAAACCCCTGAAAACATAATCCCCACTGAACACAGGGTTATAAGCTCAGAGCAGGAAGAGGGCAGCATACGCAGCTCAGATTTAAGCACAAGTCTGAATTTTTTTCCTTTCATGGAACTAAGAGTCTAGAGATCATTTTGGGGAAGTTTTTACTTGCTTGTAAATGTAACTATGCATAGATGAAAGAGTTAGTCATCTTCTCCATGTCAAAAATAAATGCAGCAATTTCCAGAATGTGTCACAACACAGTATTAACTATGTATCTGCACCGTCACTGAATCACTGGACACTTAATAGCCTTAACTTATTTTCTGAAAATAGTCTAATGTACTGTGCTAGAATACCCTCAACTACTAACACAACTTCTGAAAGAGTCATTTTGCATGAAAAACACCTGTAAACTTGGTCCCAGTGATAAGCAAAGCAACCAATGTGCCATCCCTGCACAGCCAGGCTGCCAGACCCAGAGCACAGGCTGCGTTTTTCAAATTCACCAACTCCTCACACAGCAAGAGCTTGAAAAGAAAAGGTGCATCCAAGAAACAATTTGCCCACACACAAAATGCATATTTTACAGGTACATGCAAGCCATGCTGCTGGGACAGACGTACAAAGCAACTTCTCAGCCTTTCCATAGCACCTTGGCTCCAGATCCAACATGTCAGCAAGCAGAGACAACAGAAGGACCTTTGGGAGGCAGATCTGAAATTCAGCCACCTGAAATTGTCTTTGTTTTAAGAGAATCAAAACACACCATGCCCTTAAGAAGCAAAGCCTCTTCCACTAGAAAAGAGCTTTTCTGCTGATGCCAGGGGAATCAAACTGAGGCGAAGGACTCCTGAGGAACAGATATGCATTACCAAGGACTCACAACAAATGTTACAGCCACGTGGAAGCGTCCCAGTGGGAAATATACAGCATTTGCAAGTTTTCCCTTGAGTTTTCAAGGTACTAATTATAAAATACCAGAGCAGCAAGACAGCTGGAGCAGATACAAGGTATGTGCTAGAAGAGGTGAAAGACTAAAGCATGGTGAAACCGGATAGCAATCACCTCTCTTGCTTTATGATTTTTTACACTTAAAGAACATCTCCAACCAAAGGCTCTCATCTCCTCAAGGCATGGAACATGGACACCAGACAAGTAAACTCCGCTTCAGCATATCTTCTTAAAGAAAAAGTGTTTTCAGATCATTCTTACTTCTATATTCTAGACAAAACTGAAGGAAACCTGAACTCCTCACAAACAGTAGAGCAACCACCACCCTGATATCAGGGATATACGCTATACAACCTTGGAGCAACATTAAGGCAATTAAGAACAAACAAACACACAATAAAATTCAGAGTTTGAAACAGAGACGACTTCCCATTTCTGTGTAATTTTCTTTATACTAGTTTGTTAAGAATTCACCTAATTTTACCGCCACAGCAGTAAAAGTCACATCACTTTGCTGCAGGCCACACAGCAAGAGGCACTTGAATGCAGCATGCTTCAGTTTCCTATCAGAACTTCATTTCTCCACCACACACTACAAGGCACATCTCCAACATCTTTTGCCAGTACTATTAAGAGTAACAAATGTCAAGCAGCATTTTAAAAGTTTTATTTGGGAAGTATCAATTGACAGGTCTGTTTAACATGAGGGGTGATATATACGTATCTCACAAAAACAATGCTGAAAAGAAGAACTGAACCAAATGTATGAGTCAAATGTGCTGGTACCTGGCTAATCAGCCCCACCACAAAGCAGCCTCCCAGCCCTGCAGTATGGAGAAACCATGATATAAGAAAAGGACTAAACTTCTCAAGCCAAGGTTTTAAGTGAAAAAGACCACTATGCCTGTGCTGTAAAGAAGTGTGTTAACTCACATCAGCTGATTTATAGAATCTTGATGTCTTCTGGTGTATGTCATTGGTGACCCCATCATCCCAGCCCTGTGCTACTGCCACGGCAGGCCCTGCTATCTGCTCGAGGGGGAGGCAGCAATGATAACAAGGAGGTGGGGCAGGATTCAAGTCAGGGGAGTAAAGTGGCTAATTACTGCTTTGGGCAGCAAGTAAAATGGCTACAAAGATAAAATTCATATTTTAAAGACAGCTTGTATTTTCAAGCAGAGAACTGTAAAATCGTGTGTTTTATCAGTTCCTAAAGAAATGAAACATGACAAAAAACCGAGACTGAGCATAAGATTTAGTTAGAGTAAGACTAAGATCAAGGACAAGTTGAGCACAGAGTTTTAAGTCTTAACACCTCTACTGACCTCAAAATAGAGAAAAACTGTGTAATATCTCTAGAGTTAGGAGCAAAAGTTTGCTGATGCTTCACTACAGTACTTTAGAAGCGCATTTCTCAGATGCATCCTCCATAAAGGAGAAACCCCATCGTATTTAGAGAAACACCCAGACACCTCAAACTAAGCATAAGTGGACATACACTCATTTAGAGTGCTTATGTCAGTGATAACAGACATGAATTCCAGTTTGGTTGTTGGATAATCTGTTTTCCACCCATGTAACATAATTAGCACCCAACACAGAGTGGCGAAATGAGGGAAGCAAGATGCCCTCTTTTCTCCCAGATCAAGGCACTTCATGAACATCAATTAGATGTTAATGTCCCTGGGAGGCAAGCGTGACAAGTCTTATTAAGCCATTTTAAAGATTAGGATACTGAGTCACAGAGAGATTAAGAACTTCCTCAAAACCAAGAGCAGAGTCAGAGAGGGGGCAGCTACACCCCAGCTGGCACTGGCAGCAGGGGACTGTGCTGCTCCACCTTACTGCAAGACTTAAGAGTCTCTAAGGGGCGGGGAGGGGGGGGGGGGGATAAATCCACACCGCCATGAAGTTTCCTGACTATGCCAACATGCCTCCATTTCGACCTGCAAGGGACCATCTTTAGATACAAGAATGCAGTTCGGTTTCCATGCTCAGATCTCATTTTGGCCGAAGGTACCAGCAAGGTTGCCAATTGTAAATAGTTTTTTTAAAGTCGACAGAGACCTCCAGATCTTTTACGATAAGCTTGAGAGAGAACTTAAAAACTTTTTGATACTAGTTCAACCCTATAACCCTTGGGGCAAATAAATCTACATTCATCAGTCTACGAGCCAACTCACGGCCAACTAACTATCTGGATTCAAGTCACATGCTGCATTTGCACATTAAAAACGGAGTGAACATGACAAGACAATCATTATCACAGGTTAACAAACACTTCAAAGCACAAAGAGAAAACCCAGCACATGCCATATTCAATTACCCCAAAAGGTGAGCAGGGAAAGATGTTATGCTGATTAACACACTCATTAAGACGCGTCCGAACTAATAGCCCACTTCAGTGTTGTAACACGTTTGGAAAGCACTTAGGTCTGTCTTAATCGCCGGAGCGAAAGATTATTTTGAGTTTTCCTGCGTGGCCGTCCGAGCCAGCGCGGCGTCACCCGGCGGTGCCCCGGACTCGCGGGGAGCAGGGGCAGGTACAGCCCGCGGCCGGCAGCGCCCAGACCCGCGCGTACGGCACGGCTCAGCCCGGCACGGCTCAGCCCGGCACGGCTCTGTAGAGCTCAGTGCAGCCCAGCAGAGCCCGGTACGGCTCAGCAGAGCTCAGTGCAGCCCAGCAGAGCCCGGCACAGCCCGCTGGGCACCGGTCGCCCAGCCCTCGGCGCCCGGCTAAGCGCCGGCGCGGCCCCGAGCGCCGCCGCCCGCGGAGCCGAGCCCGGCACTGCCGCCCGGGAGGGACCGCCCGGCCGCGGGGGTCCCGCTCCCAGCCCCGCTCCCGCCGCACCTGCTCGGCCCGCGACAGCGCCCCCGCCCCTCAAACCTACCGGCGGCTCCGCTCCACATGCTGCTCCTGCTGCTGCCGCCGGGGCTCGGTTCAGCTCAGCCCGGCGCGGCTGGGGCGGGGCCGCCGGCCGGGGCCGGCCGGGGCGGGCCGGGGCGGGCGGGCCGCCTGCCCCGTGTTAGCGCCTGCCCCAGCGCCCTGCGAGTAGCAAGGTGCGTGTGCCCCCCCGCTCCCGATTGGCGCCGGTTTGGGGCTTTTCCGAACCCCGCAGCCCCGGGCGGAGGGTCCGGCCCCGAGCGGGGCGGAGGAGCTGCCACCTGTCTCGGGGGAAGCGGTGCTGGGACAGCGCATCCGGCGGAGAGGAACGGGGAACTCGCGGCGGTTTCTCTCGCCCGTTTGGGTTCTGTTTCTGAGGAAGCTTGAAGGCTGTCACGTATCCGGGAGGTTCAAGAAGATTTAGGTCGACATGCAAATAGGAGACGACTGGAAAGAAAGTTCAAGATCGGCAGCTGAGGTGACTGACAGCACTGACACTAGGACTGCCTGGTTTCAGTCAATAGTAACAACATCTTGCTAAGGGCAGAAATGAAGATTCATGGAAAAGGAACAAAGAGAAACTATTAAGAATCACTTGAAGTGCTGCAGCAGGGAGGGTGAACAAGCTAAAGCTCGTATTTACTCACCTAAAGGTTTGATAAAAGCCCCAGCAGGCCTACTTTATAGGTAACCTAAACCAGTCATAAATATTTTGACGTGCCCCGTTTAAGTGACGCTGAAGAAGGCTGTGGCAGAACAAGGGAGTCAGACCGTGTTCTGCCATGACATGAGCTATCAGACCCTTTTCACAGTTCCCTCCTATGACCCAAATTTGAAGCAGCTTCAGATAACACGGAGAGAAAACAAGTGTGAATGTGGCCCTTTTTATCCATGCACAGCTGAATATAACATAATCTCTAATGACCCAAGTGTTTCACCAAGTCTCTAAAATAATTTGTTGATCTTAAGGCAGAAATTTTGTTGTAGAAAATACCTTTCATTTGGGTTGAAATTTGTCTTCTTGCTTTTTGCATCAGGCTTGGCTGAACCCAAGTTTTACTCAATCATTAACTTAGAATTGCAGTATGTTTGTCTGCTTATTTCACTTCAGGAGATTAAGTGTACTTTTTCCTCAAAGCAATAAAAGCAAGAATATATAAAAAAAGAGAAAAATAGAAATAATGGTGCATACCATTTCCCTGTTATCTAAAAGACTATCTTCTTTAGCAGCCTTGGGGAAGGCAAGAACAAGGAATGAGAAAATGCTCTTGGCAAACTTCCAGAAAAAGTGATCTGTAGTTAGCAAAGGGAGATGTGTGTATGGAAGAGTATCTATATGATTCGTACAAAGTCTTCCTAGTTTCAGTCCACCATTGAGAGCCAGAGAACCCAGAAAATACAATTTCAGACAGAATTTAACCACTACTAGGAAATATTCCAAACCTTCCCTCTTTAGAATACATGTTCCTTATTTGTTAGGAAAGATCCTTACAGCACTGGCCTCCCATGTGTCTCTTCACCTTCACAGCTGTCCTCTTCCATCCACGCCTCTAGAAAAAGTTACTATTTCCATAAAAAGTCCATAAAAAGGTAACTCTCTCCTGCCAACTCCTTCAAAAAATTTTATGCATCCCTAGGGAAACACATATGGGGCTGCATGAAGACCATCAGGGACCTTGCTATTTAGTAACTACAGTTAGTATATTTACTCATCATCCTTAACTATTTGATCTTTGAAAATGGCCAAAAGATGAATTCACACTCACTAATCTTAAATATTATCATAACCATCTTTAAAAATTATGTTTCATTAGATGTTACTTAACCAGAATTAAGAAATTCTTTATTCACAGTCACACCTACCTCTCTCCAAAGGAGAACATAACTAAGATACAGTCTAATCTTATCACTCTGGGCTAAGATGAGTACAATTCAATAAAGATTAGATTAACAAACACTAATCAGGAACCATCAATCTGGCATTACATAGGGCTCTGTTGATACTTTAGCCCACCCTCCCTTCTGTGAAGAGTGGGACATGCAACCACAAAGGGAAATAGCAACTTCCCCGGGTGCTGCACAGCCTCCCCTTCCAGTGAGACCAAGTTCCTAACTCATTTTTCTAACTTGACAGCTGCTTTGTAATTTTTTGTTATTGTTGTTGTTCAAACATAGCCTGTTCTCCTCCACTGAAAGGATAGGAAAAAGGAATAAGAATGAATAGTCCTTAAAAAAACAATCCAATCTTATCAACTAGGATAAAGCCTTGCCTGCTAACTCTGCTGTAGGCTGTTCATCCCTCTCACTGTGGCTGATTATGTGCAACACTCCCTTTCCTGATATGTGCAAGCCTATGTATTCAAATTCTTGTAAGTGTGATCCTATCCACGTATCCCACACAATAAAAGCCCTTCTTGTGGTATTCTTTAAAGTGAACTGAATTTTTCATACAGAGGAGGTGGCCTGGTTGTTACATTGTGGCCTGGCTCTCAGCTGACCACGCTGAGCTCCCTCCTCCACCACTCACCTCCTTTATGACTTTGAGAATCCACGTATACATCATGTAGCAGTTCATAATCTACAGGGTGCAGGAAATAAGACTTCCTTAGCTCATGGGGGTTAAACTTTGACATTCTGCTACATCATGTGAAAGGCCATTACAGGTAGCTTGAGATTTTCCTGCATTCAGTTTGAAGTTAGTCATCATACTCATCTCTGGTGAGAATCAGTAGCTAAATACAATGTTTTTCTTCCTTCAGTAATGCTTTTTGTTTTACATGAACATATAAAGCCATTAGAGTGGTTCTTTTAAAGGAATTTTGCTCTATAGAGTGAAGAAAAGAAAATAGATCTAAGGAAAGGAAGCTGGACTCTTTACGTGGGAGCATATAATTTTCCAGGAGCCTGGAATAGCAGGATTTTCTTACCACCTGTGCAGGAAATAGCTCTTCCTACCCAATCCTGGATGTATCCAATGTATTTATATGCTACCCTTAGCATTTAAAGGAACTATTCTAGTGTGAGAGACCTAAACAACATTTCTCCTTAAGTTTCTAAACACAATAACAGATTTACACATTTGTCCTGAGGAACAGTTCAAAATATTTTGGTTCACTAAAAAAACCCAACAACCCAGAATTACCTACAAAGCACACATAGCTGATTTTCTAGTCCTCTTCCCAGAGAAGACTACAAATTAATTTGTTAGGGAAGTTTGGGGACAGGTTCTTCATCACCCTACCTTGCTCACATCAGCAGTTTCTGCAGAGTGAGACTCTTCCACACTGGCACAAAACTACCAGGATTTGTATTTGCCCTGTGCTGCCTCTACCCTTCAAGAGGGCAAACTCTAACAAACCATCCCACAGCACACCTGGCCAGTAACTCATCCCCAGGTTGGTAACATTAGTTCTTCTTTCCTCCGTGCAAATCTTCTGTTGTTTGGGTTTGGGGCACGTGTATAGGTGGCTTTATTTTTTCTGTGTGTATTTTCTCTGATATTTTGACAAAAAGAAGATAGAGCTTATCTAATGCAGGTTACTGACATAAATCTAGGAAATTTCACTTTTTGGATCATATCTGCTGGTTAACCCTCCCTGAAGCTAAAAAGGATTTTACTGACATAAATTTCTAATAATACCCCAAATCTGAGCACCGAACTCTTACTCTCAGTGTCATTCAAGATTAAAGGGTGGGCTCAGTTCCGCGCACACTGTGTCTCACCTAAAAAATCCAATGCGCAGGCTGGAAGGTGGAAAGACCTTCCCCGGTTCTTCGTTCGCGAAGAGACTGGCCATTATCCAAACCCACTTTGCTAAGTGCAAAGTGCAATTTTAAAGATTTATAGAGAGTACCCAGCTAGTCACCACCAGCCTCTTCAAAATCTTTAGCTCAGGAATTATAAAAAATCCCTTTGAAGGCAGAAGAAATGACCCTCACACTCTCTAGGAAAACTCTCATTTTACTAAGGAAAAAAAAATATAGTCCTGTATTTATTCCTATAATAGAGTCCTGCCTCCCTGTCCTTTTACTTCATTAAGGCATAACACCAGCTTTGGTGATGTTGGAATTACAAATCATGGAAACATTTTTGAGTTCTGAAAAGCAACAATCAGGACCTTAAAAAGTTTGAGACTTCTCTTAGGCCACATCTCATCTGTAAGGTGTGTTTGAATTTTGAGAAAATTTGACAGATAATCAAATAAGGTGGGCATTTGGAAGGGTAGAAAAAGTCATCAAAGAATTGCATTTTATTCCTTTCCTGTCCTTACAGTCAGTATTTTAGTCATCTGTTAATAAAAGATTTAGTCTTCCATAGGGATATATTTTTATTATTTCATTAAGGAATATCACTAAAAGTCCTAATTTTGTTAATGTTGGGTCATCAGAGTTTATTCCACAGATATTTTATCTTTTCATTTCTGACACTTGGGGGTTTGTGCTCAAAAGAATAAAAAAAAAAGCTTTTGATTTTATTTTGATTTACACAAGTCACTACTCTGAGAAATACATGAGAGATATCAAAGCCACAGAGCTACTTCTCCTGTTGAAATAAATGTCAACATCTCACTGACTTCAGAGAGAAAAGGATCAAATAATTAAACGTTGTTTTGCATGGATTCCAATAGGCTTTGGATCAGGCCTCATTTCCCTAGCTAGTGCTTGCAGCTTTGCTGCTTTGGATTCTGCTGACAAATGACTCTCTGTAAAACTAACCCACCAAGCTCAGCAAAGCTGATAAGATTTCCTTCCTGCACGGCTGCACTAACACCTTCCCTGAAAATGTGCTCTGAATTTGGTCATACTTGATTTCAGATTAAGACTTTGCAGAGAAAATTGAAACTTCAATGTCCACTACAGTAATAAAGAAATTTAAGTTAACACACAGGCAAATGATTACAGCTGGTAAATAGACTGTGCTTTTTAGGATGCTAAAACGTCTGCATGAGCTGGTAACTGCTTGAAGGATGTCACACTGCAAAGCAGGCAGAGTGCTCCAGATTGTATCAGAAGAAAAATACACTGATTTGAGATTGGGGAGATTTTGCGAGAAAACAAAACAAAACAAAACAAAACAAAACACGCAAACAATAAAAACAACTCAGAAGACTTGTGTATTTAGCACAGACCTGCATGAAAACAGTTCCTAAAATGTGACTGTCCGTGAATAAAGGGAACCTTCTGTAAACACATTCTTAATCCAAATTAACCTTTCTGTACGTGTTGTCAGCAAGAACCTGAGATTATTTCTTGTCTGTGGGAAACCTTCTGTCAGAGACAAAGATCACTTTCCACATGCTTTGATCTTGGCATATTAAATCTTAGCAGAGACTTTATTTAATTAAAATGTTATTTATGTTTTGTGGGTGTTACTGAACAAAGACTTCCTTGAGTGTCATTAATGGAAGAATGACAGAGTTTGAACCAGTGAGGACCATCACGATAAGTCTGAGTGCAGAGATGTTTTAGGGAAATTACTGTTTCTCAGACAGCTGAACACTCAGACATACTTGCCTAACTCAAGTATGAAACCACAACACTTCTAAGTGCCATCCTTCCAGTTTCACAGATTCTCATTCTTCATTTTTAAGTTAAACACTTGTAGTAAGTCTGTGCTATTGTAATTGTTTCTTTAATGTCTATGACTCCATATGCATGAGCAAACCCATGTTAGAAGTTCAGTGCTAAATCTTGGGGAAGGAGGTACTTTCTTTGGCAATGCCAGAGTTTACTTTGGGAGATTCTGGTGACTGATCATTTACTGTGCTGCATTATGCTGTATTAGAGAAGAGATGACCTCACTTCCCATGCTTAGCCAAGAAGAAATGACTAGGAAGAAGATATAGTCCCTTTTTTTTTCAATTATCTAACACAAATGTTTCTAACTTGCTCTATGGAGATAATAGAAAACAACCAGCAACTGCTGGGTATTAGTTTTGTCTGTTATACATCATTGTCTATCTTGCCAGCCTTAAATAAATAAATTATATGCATTCAAACCTTCTTTGTTTAAAAAATAAGGTTGCTAAGTAACAAGAGTTGTGCACGTTTAATGCCATTTATGGATTTTCAAAGGATACTGTCAAGAAGAGAGGAATAACTAAGGATCTATAGGTTCCACATAAATTTTGTTTATTATATGTATTTCAGCAAGAAGTGTTGATACTTATAAAAATTTGGTTTACCTGTAGGTTTGCATTTCAGTATGATTTATATATGTTACAAATGTTACAAATACTTAATTCAAAACTGCTTAGTTGTCATGGTCCAGGAGGTCAGTGGCTATGCTCAGTGAAATGTGCATATTGACATTTTTCACTACTATGCTTATTGGTAAAAGAGAAAATTTATTCAGCCTCCTATGTTTCACTGGAGTCAATACTATGCTCATTTAAAGCAATAACCAACTTTTCTTCTGATTTCACTCAACTGCAAAAAATAAAAATAAAAAAAGACATCAGTTAAAAGCAAGAATTCAGCAGTCATCACCAGAGGCCAAACAGCAGCACAGCAACACAACTGCTAAAGCTGAAGGTATTCATGGCATTGAGAGGCTGCCCACAACACAGACTCAGAAGAGACTTTCCCTAAACCTGGTGTTATAAAGTTGTGAGTTATAGGTCTCTAATCACTACCTTAAACTAAGGAAAATTACCCTCAAAAGATTGGACTTCTCACTGGGTAAAAATACAACCATGCGCTCAAAATGCTACTTGGGAATATGCTCTTCAAAGTTTAATTGCTTTTTAACTACTCACTGCAACGTCAAGGCTTTTTTTTTATTATTATTATTTTGTATTCAGCTACAACAGCACTGAAGATTTCTCTTTCTTATCTGATCACAGAAAAAAAAAAACCAAAACAGCTTATTCCTGTTTCCACCCTTTCATCCCTGGTTTCTTAAATGCGGCCTAAAGCCATTTTACCTGTTTAACCTTGTGTGATAATTAAGTTGTTCAAGCTTAGTCAACTTTGGTTTTCCCAGTTAAATTGGCCCCCTGCCAGTGTTGTCAGTCTTCCATAAAACTGTAGGGAAGAGCTCAGCCTCCCGTAACATCTCTGCTCCCAGAGGAGCTCAGCACAGCCAGACAGACGTGGGCCATGCACAGACAGCGGCACTACCCAGACCCCTCTGCCAAATCCACAGGGGCTCAGGACGACACAATCCTCTTCAGCACTGCTTGTGAGAGGGAAGAGCTGTGCTATAGCCCACCTGGCAGAGCAAAAGAAATTTTTCAGCAAGCATTTGGCAAGGTTGAGACCATGTGTGGAATAAGGCCGTGGCCACTCTCCTCCCTGCTGTAAGTTTTGGAGGTGTCAAGGGTGTTTCAGGCAGTTCAGTCCTGGCTGCTGCATCCACCAGGGGTGGCAGGCTTTGCAGCATTATGTTTTCTGCCACCCTTTGGCTTAGGACTGGGCAGAGAGGTGCCACCTTACAAATTGCCACCACCTCCCAGCGTAACACCAAGGCTTGTTGAACGGCCTCCTGTTCCCTGCATTTCTTAGCTCATGCAATCTCACCAGATCACAGCACAAACAGTATTGTTCCTGACAACCTGCAAAATATTTTTATGAACTCCATCATATAGTGTTTAAACATGTCATGTTAGCAACTTAAACAAACAAGCGTAGCTTAAAGAGAGACCTTTTCAGACTTGCACCACGTGCCAGTAGCTTTCCAGTTTCAGTACCAGGATAAAACAAAAGTATTTTTAAATTAAAAAAAAGGATCCCATGCATCTGGAAATTTGTCAGCAGGGCAGTTGGCATCCCTCCACCCTTCCTGCTCCTCTGTATCCAGAGTTTGAAATAACAGATTTCAGCTGGTGGAGGAGGAGCCTGAACACACCGAGAGCAAGACCACTTTGAACTCCCTGGAATGGTAACAGCAGCACTTGGGAAGGAAACAAAGCCTGGGCACAAGTGCGTTTTCTTAACAGCTGAAATGAAGACTAACAACTGCCACATTCCCAGGGGAAATCCTGTTGAGCAGAAACTTAGTCCCTGAGCTCGCTGTGTGATTGTTCCGCCTTACTCACAGAGCTGGCATTTCTTTCAAGAGCCCTTCATAGGGCAATATTTACAATTCATACATGGGACTGACCTGTGAAACTCGGCATAGCTCAAAAGTCTTCTTTGGCCTGTTCAGCCTTCCTGATTTGCAAGCACTTCTTTCTGCATGTGAAGTGCTTCTTTTAGCTATATATTGCTTCCTTGCAATGTCTTAATGAGCAGCGATTATGCTGCTCTTTCAAGATATGCATCTGCCATCACCCATTCACCAACACAGTGTTTAGCAATGCGTAAGCTAAAGGCGAAAAGGTATTTTCAAAATTTTAAAAAGTCGATTTGAAATATCTCCACAGGATTCAAATGTTTGATTTACTTCCTGGTGATCAAGAGAACACTGTCTGGCCTTTCGCCCACACAGACAAATATTTGTTGTCAGATGGTAAACAAAAGTTTAGTTATACATGGATAATTAATATTAAATTTCAACAAAATACGGTCGCTATCTAACAGACTGTTTCAGAGAAGGGTTTATTGTGAAAGTTTACAGATGAAACTTCCTTATTAAAAAAACAGTTCTGCATTTCAAGGAGGCTTCTGCTTTAGTTAAATGGCTGATTTCCTTCATGAACCTGGCCACTTCTCTTATTATTTACTCCAGGCAGTGACAGAGTAGGAGTTTTTTATTTTAGTACACAGTATTAGGATTTTTAGCAAACATGTACATTTCACTATGTGCTCACAGGGAGAAAGTTTACAAGTACTTTTTTATTTCACAGTATATCCAGATTTTGGAAACTTGCCCACTCTTGCTTTCTGTTTTGCTTAAAACATCAGTCTACAAAGCATCAATAAGCATCTTAAACTAAACTAATGTCTGCATGTCATTATTTATAAATGTGTAGGCACTTGCCTGGAGGCAAAAGAACCCATAATGCTGCTACCATTTACTGTTACCTATATGTAGCTTTGTCTGGTTTAGAGCAGGTTTTCCTACAGCATTTTTTTGTTCCAGCTTTTTCATTTGGCCTGCCCTTGGTACTGTGTGTAGTACCACTTTCACCCAGGCAGCTCTGGCCAAAGAAGGTCAGCTGAGAACAAGGGGTTGGAGCATCTCCCAGGGCCTGGCTGGGCTGTACGACTTGCACTTCTGAGGACAAATATGCAAAGTTTGATGAAGTCAGTGGAAAGACTCCTACTGGCTTTGGTTAGCTCTGGATCCAGCTATAAATTATGGAAGTTAGATTTTATTTCCATTACTTGTCCACAATATTTTTCTTCCTGTGTTAGCAACATAGCTCCTTTTTAAACAATGACAGAACTGCTCTTTCCAGTCAAGTGATCCATTTGTCAGTAAATTGCACTGGAATATGACCAGATAGGGATCCTGAGTTTGCTGCTAATTGGAGAGGGGGGAAAAAGGATGCTCCTTCTGGTTTTGCAGACAAAGTCATTGATTTCAAGGGAGCCATACGGTATCCTGTTATCCTTTGTATTCAGTATTCTAAAATGGGGAGCAGTTTTTATCTTACCTTTCCAGAAGAACAAAGTGAAGATATATCACTGTTCTAGGAAAACCTGTGGAAATTATAGAAAAACTTGCCTAAGGTAACTGACTAGTTTACCAATGGCAGAAGTCATATTTATGCTGGAATTCCTAGCTTGTGTCCCATTCCTTGCTCTCTCTGTGCATGTGACATGTGACATAAACAGACTGTCACAGAAGAAAGCCCATAGGAAGTGCACGGTAAGTCAGGATTTTGTCCATTTAGCAAGGGTAAGTTTAAAGAAATGTGTTCTTGGAATCAAAAAACACAGGCCTTGAAAACAAATGGACAGCTATCAAGGAAGTTTATTTTGAAGTTTAAAAGTGACTACTACCCCTAGACATTCATCTAAATAAAATAAGGATGTAAAGAAATAGTATTAAGTGATTAAAGGGGGGTTTAAAAAAAAAAAAAAGAGAAAATTTTCATTACAAATACTGGCGGTGTACAGCAGGCAACATCTATGCAGTCATGTATCAACAGACTCTGCTGTCTGCATAACAATTTTCCCTCAGAACATGTTCTATTTATAACCCCCCTAAGCCTTGTGCAGTATGTTTCCTGTTCAGACATACCACTTAATCACCAGAAAATGAATCAGCCAATACGTCCAGTCTCTTCCCAAACATAGGGTTCAAAACTAGTGAGAAAATTATAAGCATGATTAAAACTTGACTGATGAGTCAAAATATTGTTTAAACTGATTCTTATTTTTTGATATGCAATTGTTAGAAATTATTTACCTTGTCAGTGGGAGCACATAGGCACTTGTTCACCAAGAATATTTTGCTTATTCATTCACTCTGAAATGCTTTCTATTTCTATGATTACTCTACCACAATACTATATTTCAAAAGCAAACAGGCTTATGACCAAAAATTTTAAGATGGATAAGTCTCCTGCTGCTCTTCTCTGGTCTGGGTGGGCATTGTTGTGAAGATATACTTGATTTTTTTAGGTTGTATAAGAAACTATCTTGGAAACACAAAGACATAACTGGCTGAAAATGTTATTTTCAACTTACTTATTTACTAGCTCATTTCTGTTTTTTCAACTCTAGAATATCAGAAATCTTGTTGAGTTTTCTATGCTATTTAAATATTCAAACACAAACATCATGCAGCATATTCATCTGCCAAGAAATTAGAGATAGAATTGAATACAGAACACAACCATTTTCAATTCTCCCTTCAAGAGCAGAAGCATTATCAAAAAATAAGCATGGAGTTTCATCCTAAAACAATAACTCATGCATAACTACTATCTGCATGATTCATCATGGCAACAACCACAGAAATTCTTCCACACTCCACAGTCAAGAAAGAGAAGTAGAAATATTTCCTTTTGTCAAGATTTTAAAGCACCACATTTCTGGCATTTCAACCATTTAGCTTAAAGACAGCCTCACCTGCATGCCTTGTCCTAATCTGTATGCCCTAACAAAGCCCCAAAATATTCCTGAACCTTTGGAATGTCCTCAGAGACACGATCTACAAACAAGCCTCAGATCTGCACAATCTTAGACGTAGTACTGTAGAAAGAGAATTTCCATTTACAAAGGAGAAGATTTTTATATTGAGGACTCTTAAGTTTCACCCTGTTTTGCAGCTGTGGATGTTGTGGCTCAAGGAAGTAACTTGCTCACAGTGCAAACCAATGCCAGGCTGAAAATGTCCCAGCTTTCACCCTCATAATCTCTCCACCAAACACTTGTCTCCATTATTTTCACTGGCAGATAGGGAGAAGGAAGTTATGGAAATTACACCCAAGTAACATCATTTATTCAAAATCTCTCTTCTACATAAAAGCTTATTTTCTGTTATTGTTTTAGATACTTCACAAATCCAAGGCAGTAAGGAATATCACTAACAGTTCATGAGACCTTGGTCTGTTAAGCACAAGAATACCCGTGCTCCATAGCAAGAAAATTACCCTCATTTTATATCTATTTCAATTTATCTAGGTTTTTTACAGAGAGACTAACCAGTCTTTCTCTAATCACACTGGTTTCTTTCAAATGGATTTTTAAAACAGGTTGGAAATGACAGAAGAACATGTTAAATGCCTACACACAAGAGAGGGCTTTTGAAAATGAACCTTTTCCATATTAACTAAGTTGACTTCATATTGTGAGTCTTAATTGGCCAATTATGGGCATATGCATGGCATGGCAGTGTATGCCCCCATCCTGAACTGACCTGAATTCGTGCCAGAAGTGGTCGGAAAAATAAAGATGGGGTATCATCTGACTGACAATGTCATTCTGATAAATGGCCGAGGTCACATTCCAGCGCTATCATTGCTGGCCTTTCATCTGCAAAAGCTGTTCTCTCACTTTCACAGCCAGCAGTACAGCAGTGCCTCAAAAGCAGCTGAAAAACACACAAGGATAACTACCATAGAAACATCAGGGGAAAAATCAAAATACTAGCATGTTTTCCCAGCTACAAATGCAGTTTCGAATGTGTTCACCTCTACTCCTGCTCCAAGTTTTGTTCAAAGTATCAACCTTTCTTCATACTACAGGATTACTGGGGGTTCAGTATGGAAAACTGACAGGTGTGAACATAGAACTAGCAATCACAAAAGCTTTGTGTATCTCAGTATCTGCAAAATGCCGCAAGTTCTCCCTTCTCTGCGTGGCATTTCAGGTTCCCCAGTTTTTCTACCTCTGATTCCAAGTAATTATTAGTATGGTAATAATGAAACTGAATGTCAACACTGCAAAATCTAGGCATGCTTTGCTAGGTCTTTGCTCTTAATCAGGAAAATTTATGTTTCTTAGGTAAGATATGCCTACCTTCCCTCTTTTCCGAGCCAAAGTTCTTTCAACTGGTCCTCTATGGGACAAGGTGACCTCGACTTCTTCTGAAAAATAACATTTTTATGGCTCTACATTATGCACATATTTACAGGGGGTGGAAAGAGAGATGTGTCTGCAATGTCATTACAAGTTTTCCTGCTGACCCAGGGCATGCCCACGTGACCCTCGCCCTATAGTTGCAAGAAGTTTTGATTTAAAATTTTGTTTCAAAATAGATTTGGACAGCTGCCTAAATCTGAATGCCCAGGGTTGTGTTCTACATGAGAGAGAAAAGGGGGAAAAAAGAAGGAAAGTAGAGGGAAAAAAAGAAAGAAACTGGATTAAAAAGAAAACTCCCCAACTAAACATAGGCGAAATAATTAAACAGAGACCTTGGAAAACTCCATCTCCTTTAAACTTCTTAGGAAATAAAGATTTGAAAATATGTGCAAGTCAGCCAAAGTATAATTAAACAGTTCAACAGTGTACCTCTTATTTAACAAAAAGTCATTATGCAAATGCATTTTTTAGATTAGATGGAGCAAAATGAGTTGTGTACAGAACAAGAAGTAATACTTTTGGGCGCCAGTGTTACTTCCAAGGCCTCTATTTCTCTTGTATTCTTAAACAAGTCTTTCACTCTCTTCTGCGGAGAATAACTTGCTTAGTTTTTCCTTTTCACCTTCCTCCTTGCTCTAATATGGAAAAATCAGAAGTGGATGCAAAGAGCAAACCTGTTTGAGTTCGCTTGGTCTGATCCCACCTGTCAGTAATGCAGTGTACCTTTTGGGGAGATCACAAAAGCAAACTTCATCGAGATAAGGCAAATTAGGATACAGAGCAAAGGGCTGTTGTTACATTTATCCCATCAGACAGGCAGAACAATAAAACCCCTCGCCAAGGAGTAACACATCAGTTGGCCTTTTGTTTAGAAATGCTCAAGAAGCAAGAATCTGTCCATTATGCCAGAAATAGTTCCAAAAGATGCACCAACACCACACGTGGAGAGGCCTTTACTGATGTAGTAAATTGGGAAATTTGTGACTGTGGGCTGCTCAGGAGAGAGAGAAGACTTCCCAAAGTGACAAGTCAGATTGAAGCTTCTTCTCTAACTGTCCCTGAAAGAGCCTCACTAATCCCAGGGGGAACTCTGTCCCCTCACCTGAAGGGATGCAGTGTGAGCACATTTTTGCACACACAAAAAGTTCACAAGACTAAAACCCACTTAGCTTCATGCAACTTCCACTGAGTTCAGTGGTCCAAGATCTGCATCTGGATGATAAGAAAATAACTTATTTTCTTACAACAAATTACAACTCTATTTTCATCAATGCTCTTTCAGGAAGTGGTCATGTAGGATAAAACTGTAAGGCTGCAGATAGCATGGGTTTTGTAATTTCTACACTCAGTTATGTCCTGTTTGCTGGGGGTTACTCCGGCCCTAGATGCAGCAGCTCATCCAATAGTGATGTCATTGCTATGCAAAGTAAATGGATCATCTTAAATCATGCTCTTTACTGAAATCGAACCTTAAAACACTCAAAGTATTGACTTATTTTAAAACCATTTACTAATTCACTGCTTCTGATAAATTTCTTTGTGAATTGTTGTATGTGTATATGGAAATGGAAATAGAAAATAATAGGAATGGAGCCATGTCTTCTATCAGTTCATGTTGAATACACCCTTGATAGTAGATAATCAGAAGGAAAATTGGACTCAAAGAAAGATGTGCACGCAGATTAATAGCTGACGAACTTTATCTTGACTTAACTTGATTTCCTATCTGACCATATACTTCCTGTTCACATTACAGTACCCCTTTTAGAAGTATTTTAGTCTTTATTAAAAAGGCTTAAGTATTAAAGAAGCTTCTGCATACCAAAGAAGATTGCACCAAGAACTAGCTTGCCTCAGAATAAAAAAAGACTTCTGCTGCTGCAGGTTATTTGTGGCTTGAATGTATCTAGTTTCTACTTCCAAATTTAGGGTGTTTCTTCTTCTTGATTATAGAACTGACAGTCACCTTTCCCTTACCATCAATTAACTAGGTATTTAACATTGCATTTCTCTCATTTTTTTTTTTTTTAAATCCAAATGTCCAGTGTTCTAAGGACGATTGAATCATATATTCAATCGGCACAGGTGTATTTGTAAACCGCACCTACAAATACACATTACATGTCCACTGTCAAGCTCTATCACCCATAAAACTATGTAAACTGATATTGTTTATGTTAACATCAGTTATTTGTTTTCTTATTGCAAAACCCTCTTGGATTAAAGTAAGCTAAAGAAGTTCATGATCCATACCTTTTCCCAGTTTAAATATCAGTATATCATCTATTTTCAGTCCATTTTATCCTACAATACTTTAAAAAAATTCTTTAACTATCCCAGCTATACCCATGAATTATTGGACTGTGATCAAAGCTGTAAACAGATTTTTGTATGTAAAACAAAGTACAAGTGGGAATTAAGGGGGACGTATGTCATCACACAGCAAAGAATCAATAACAGAATAAAGTGACTTCAAATTTTAAAAAGGTTATGGATTTCTGCTCTCAATATATTGACTCTAATAAAACCTTCAAACAGCAGTGGCTTAGCAGGAAGTTTGGCAGGACTCAGTAATTCAGTCCGCAGTAAATAAAGGTGTGGGCAAGTTTCAAAACATCTCGGGTGGTGACAGGGTCAAAGCCCAGCACCCTTCTACAAATGGTGAAAAGAAAACTTCCAAATGCTTGAAATACTGTTCTCCAGTGCAAAGATTAAAAAATAGCACAACTGCCTGAATCTGAAAGGATACGGTAGCTGAAAAGTAATTCCATATAAAGAAAAGAAATAAAATCAGTAAATTCAGTAAGTGGTT
Source organism: Empidonax traillii (assembly GCF_003031625.1). NCBI lineage: Eukaryota > Metazoa > Chordata > Aves > Passeriformes > Tyrannidae > Empidonax > Empidonax traillii. The sequence goes on along the minus strand of NW_020955288.1, from coordinate 222,412 downwards.
ATATTTAGAAGACCTTAGTGACAGATTCTTTTCTGGTATTGAATTCTTGCCAACCCTACCCCTTCTAAAGATAAATAATATCAAAGAGGCAGCTTTTGGTCATGAGAAACAAACACAAAGATGGTCAAGACTGCAGAAACAGATTGTGAAAGGCTGCTCTGGATCATACATAGTAGCTATGCAAGGGATCAAAACCTGATATGGATTTCTGTGGCAGAGTTACATTAGTCAGAAGAGACAATTTCACTTACAGGGTTGGCTCTCAGACAGTAAGTCCAGGTTTACACTGACTCTAAGCCCATTCACCCTAGAACAAACAAGTATGACACTGAAAATCAGGGCAAAATCAGAACATAAAGCATGACGAATAATGTCTGACTTCAAAGTCTCAGCAGTATTTTGTCTTTTATGAATACTTTAAATCTTCCAGTAACTTGCAGTTAATATTTTGAAAGCTTTTGCTGAGTTGAGCTGTGTTCTTGTACCATTGATAGATTTTGTTTCTATGCTTTCCTTATAGAGAGTGATTGGATGGATTAGAAGTCACTGGTTATTCCCATGGGACAAGACTGTTCATCTGATTAAGTACTACTCTTGTCCCAAACGCTGCTGACCAATATCCCAGAACTGGAAATGGATATTGAACAAAATCCAGCTTGTGAGGAAAGCCATTTATGAAACAAGCAAACAAAACAGCTGTGATTACGCACATGACATGAAAGAAGTATTTCTCTATGGAGCAACAGACCTCTGTCAGCTGGAGATCCTAAATTTAAACCACGCAGCATCAAGTTTCAGATATGCACCAAAACCACCTACATGTCAATATTTATTGAGACTTTTGGGTCTGTAGATGCATTTGAAAGGAAGGCAGATGCTTAAGGAGAGCAGATGTACTGCATTTTAATCCCAGGGTCTGGGTATATTTGGCTTCTCCTCTCATCTCCAACAGGATGTAAAACTATTTAGAAATGTTTCTTCTGTGTGAGGAAGACTTTACTCATGTGATTACTGAGTTAAGAGGTAAACATTAATGATTGTAAAGTGCTTTGAAATCCAAGATGAAAGGTAAAGGTATTATGCAAGAATGATTATTTTATACCATTTAATATAATTTGTTCAGGATGATGTCACGTAATGAGAAAGGAAGTATTCCTAAGCTGGACACAGATCTGGCAAGGGAACTTGTTTTCTGGCTGCAACAAATTTTTTGTTGCCCATATGACATAGCTACAACACACACCCTCACCACAAAAGAGAAGTGATAATAATTTTTTTGTCCCTCTAGTGTTTTTAATGTGTTTTTAATGTTTTTAATGTTGTATGAAACAGAACATCATTTCTGTAGGTCTGAAATAAATGGCAAACCAAATAGGGAAAAAGCAATACCTTCCAGTCTAGCATGTTCCCTGCTTTTACTGGGCCTTCAGCATTTCTGGTGCAATAGCAGATTTACAACACACAGAAAAAGGACTCAGCACAACAAACAAACAAACAACCCTAACCAACCAAAAAACCCAACAAACTTTCTTTACCTGGTCTTCAGATACCTGATTTACGTGCCAGCAATACTCCACAGACATTCAAGGCACCCCCCTCCCGTTGTAGGTCATCCCTGTATCTCCTGCCAGCTGGTGAAAGAAAAAAAGGTGCCAAATCTCTTCCTTTATCATTTCCCCAGTCCTGCCTGCCACACCTGTGAAATAAAGAGAAGTTTCTGCTGATGGACAGAAGTAAAATGAAAGAAGAAGGGAAAATGAAAGGAGAAGAGAAAAACCCAGAAGATTTCTGTACTAGTAGTTGGAAAGGGGTCTAACATTTTTTCCATTATTTTTTTGCACAAGCTGCTTATATGCTGTAAAGTGTAATTCTACTTCTAAAGACAGGCTCTGTCCCCTAGAGAGCTCTGAGAAGGACAGGGTTGCTGGGATGGGGCCATGGCAGCCAGCCTGACACCTCCCTGTCGCTGCAGCAGGTAACCCACTTGTCTCAGACAGACACTGGCAAAAACTTGACATTTATCCATGACATTGCCTCACACATTATATAAGTAAATCCATCTCTCTGTGTATAGCCACACAGGGGAAATATTTACACTGCTAAGCATTTGGATTATCAAAGCATAAATAAAGTGAAGGCTACTGGAGCCACTGCAACCCATCAGGGTGAAGCATGAGCTGCACCATGGAACGTGCCCCATTATATCCCGTGCCCTGGATGTGTCAGTGCTGGAATACTGGACTGTGCTTTTAGGCAAACCATATCTTCAGTAAGCACCGGCAGCATCTTAATCCCTTTAGTATGGCTCTGATACACTGATCACCAAAATCTAGGGCAGGCCTCTGAAGTAGCTGGATCAGGCTCTAATACTCCTTTAGATCATAATCCTGCAAAGATTTAACAAATGCAAATAACTTTATCATGTGAGTAGTTAAATGGGATGTTGGAGGACCAGGGTCAGAACTGGAACATTCCATCTTTGGTTATATCTATCAAGGATACAACAAAAACAAGAGAAGGGTTAGGGTGGCTGCTCAGAGAACCTGATTCTTAGGGATATTCAGCACTTCATTACTTACATATCAGCTTAAATTCACCCACAACTACTCACTCCTATCAGCTTCAAAGGATTTTAATCAGCATGCAAAGCTAAGTACACCTGCAAAAGATACGGACTGTAGCAGTTTCTTCTCACACAAATTCTGCGCTCTGCTGTGACCCAATGTCTATTTTAGTGTTTTTCCTCTTTTGTTTCTAAGCCTCCTTTTTGAATCTTCATCCTCCAAACAGGATACCTTCCTGGATAGCTCAGCGTGCAAATGTCGTGAAGCTTTTACCTGTAACAACCATCAAGATAATGCCAGAAATAGGAGAGCTGAAAGAGAGAAGCTACTCTTTAATTTAAAAGCTGAGCAATGAGTGTTTACAGCCCTCAGCTGAGCTAGGCTACCCTGCCCTTGCCATCTCAAAAGTTCTGGCTGTGCATTTGACCTGTACCTTCTGTATAAACAACTGGAAGTTTAATTTAAGGGAAAATAGTTGCATTTATTGAAAAGTTTTGTATGATTTTGCCAGGGGGAGATTAAACTGAGCAGAAAAAGGTGTCCAAACAAAATATATTTGAAAACATCGGGCAGATTATAGATGTGTCAGTTGAGAAGTATTTTCTTGGTCACTGCTAGGTTTCATATTGGATTATTAAAAAAGATTATCTAATTTTCCTTGAGCAATCTGCTACAGGCCTGCTGTGTTTAGCTTGGTGTTTGTCATTAGAAAGTCTCTGCCCTGTTGTTTACACATCTTCTCTCACAGAGAGAAAATCATATAACATTTTAGCAATAAACACTCGCAGAAAAATGCAAAGTATTCTGGAAATAAAAGAGGAGAAAAATAACTACTTGAACCTGGAATCTGGTTTATTCAATTTATATATGAAGGATGGATGCCAGTTATATTTTTTACCTTTTCATTATAAAGAAAATAAGACCAGAGGGAGAAAACAAACAAACAAAACCAAAATATAACAGAAAAAACCAAAAGAAAACAAAAAAACAAACTAAAAAACTCACACCCAACAGTGACTACTGCCAGTTTTGTAGATCGCTGTACTATTAAGATTCTTATTGGACCAAAAACTGGGCAAGATGACTGGTAAGTTCATAAATTCCTGCCTATCTGAAAATTATGTATAAGTGTTCAAATACTGGACAGTGCAGTATTAACTGCAACAAACTTTAGCATGTTATCAAGAATCTAACTTTGTTCCAAATAAATCTATCTATTTTATAAGTCACATGTAAAACATACTTGCCCTGATGATAAAAACATTTGGTACGAATGCTTCTTTAGAAGTTACCACTTCCTGTAATCCTTCTTAGTTCATTACTAACAGTTGTGTAATGGGTCAATTCTTTTTTATAGGCTGCAGTGATATGACACTTGTAAAACTGAGGTTATGAAATGAAAACTATTTTACAACAGCACGACCCTGCTTCCGCAGCAAACTCACAGCTAAAAATGTCTTCTGTGTTTGTGTATTGATTTCACTTCTGACAAACAAGGAAAAGTCCCCCTCTCTCGTTACTGGATGTTTGTTGTAATATCCAACATATTGAACTTTGATTTTAAAGTCTTGAAAGTCTTGAAAAGCTGCACAAGTCAGAAATACAGTAGCAGCTAAATGCAGAAAATGTCTAGATGACATTGTTAGAGTTCATCTACATCCCCTGTGTGCTTAAATCCTTGCAGACTGAAGGCCTAGGGTAATCCTTTTCCAATGTTACAAACAGGTTTCTAAAATTTAGTTTGGACAAAATTAAAATCAGAGAACTAGTAACAGTAGCTTTCTATACTTTCTGTCTGAAGAGTCAAAGGAGATGCTACCATTATTTACTACAAAAAAGATTGTGTTAATTAGATTAGAACTGGAAATTTGAATGCTGAGTTACTTGTTTAAAATAAAAGGGACAGGGTACAAAAATAGATTGCTGTTTCCAAGCCACAGAACAGCTTGGAAGAAAAAAATCATATCCAAGCAAAACTATGAAAATTGGGGAGTGTTTTAAAATTCTATATCTAATAACAAATTTCACCTTCTAAAAGTTATACAAATACTATTTTTTCTAGTTATTCTTTAAAATACACTGTTCAGTATAAATGTTGCCCAGGAATTAAAGGCTGCACCCACTAAATAGCTCAGATATTCCTGGTTTAGAAAAACTCATAAACAGGAGATCATCTAATCAGCCCATAAAACAGATTTAATTTTTATAGTCATTAGTAAATTATTAGTCACATTTCTGGATATGTTGAAAACTACCATGTGCCTAAGACAACACAGTCAATAAGTGTGACTAAATAGTCATTGAATTCCTAATCCAACATTTTCCAGTAATCCTGTCTTGTTGCTTGTTTGCTACTAAACAGCAAACAATTGTGTATGAAATATCACTGATCCCCAAGCATTCTAGAATCATGGCTCAGGCCCCCTAGTCTGAAGTTTTCTCACAATGAATATGCTTGCAATTTGCTTTTCACATCAAACTGAGCCGGTTGTTAAGTGTTTTTTGGCAACCACAACAGCTTGATATGTAAGTTATTTTCATGTTTATTGTAAGGTAAAAAAAATCCTGAAGCTGCAGCTCCACAAAAAACCCATCAAAAATCATGACACTTATGATACTGTTAAACGCAGTGATGAGACATATGGAAAAAAGAAGTGATACAAGATGTTTAAAAAGCTGCTTGTTTAGTTTCATCATGACATATCAAATAGACCTATCCCACAATTTTAGCATGTACGATAAAAGGGCTCTTTTATCAAAAGAAATTAAGGTAAGACAGGCAGGCTGAAAAACAGAGTCCTGGAAGATCAAAAGGAAAAAGGAAACAATTTGCTTGCCTGCAGGAAAAGGAAAACCTCATTTAACTAAACACCCAGGAGAAAAGGCAGCATGTACATAGCTTGAGAACTTCCATCAGTGGTACAATTTATCCTCTTGATTCCATCAAGAGGTGAATGACTGTACACACACATAAGGGCAGGCAGCTACATTCTGTTCCTTGTTGCAGTCACGCAGCTCAGGCGTGAGCAACCAGAGCTTAACCAGCCATTCCTATTTTACCTCTCTGTCTTCATTGTTTATGTGGATGTAAAAGATGGCAGTGCTTGTCCCATATTTCTTCTACTGCTGCACCTCAGGCCATTCTTGTGAGACAGATTCAAGGCACTGTGAAGACAAGAGCAAGTGATACGGCGGGGATTTCAACGGGCCCCCCAGTTCCCTGAAGGAACGCTGCAAAGGTGAGCTGTGAGTGCTCAGCCAGCACGGACAGGCTGCAGTCCAGCCCCGTGCTCACACATAGCCTTCACTACAGCGGGATTTCACAAGGGCAACTGGGGCAGAGTGCAGCCACTGCGTTTCAAAACATCTGCAGAATGTTTGGATATAATTCTTTGAAGAGGATTTAATTTTCTTAATGAGTCTGAGTAAAACCATTAGCTGCCACAGTTGCACAGGGAATACTTCAGGAGATTTCATGAGGCATAATTCAGCAGAGCAAAACAACACAAAGTCATACTTGTTGAACACACTATCTCGGAACAGAGCACACTGTTCCTCTAATATTTCTCCTGCACAGTGAATTTTTGAAAACACCGAACAAACTAACCACACTGATTGATTTTACCATACCAGAAACTACACAGATATATTTTCTTGACAATAGATTCCTGGTCAGGGCCACTCCCCGGGCAGATGGAGCTCGTTAGCCCTGTAAGGCAATCCATCTACGTCCTGAGGACCTCGCTGCCACCGTCCAAGCTCGCTTGGCCCCGGCAGATGAACCTCAGGATTAAAGGGTGGGCTCAGTTCCGCGCACACTGTGTCTCACCTAAAAAAAAAAAAAAAAAAAAAAAAATCCAATGCACAGGCTGGAAGGTGTAAAGACCTTCCCCGGATCTTCGTTCGCAAAGACTGGCCATATATATATATGATGAATATTCCTTCTTATATCATAATTTTATAATAAACACACATATTGTAGTGCCTTCATCCCTGAAACCAAATTAAGAAATTCTTTTGATAAGTGGAAAAGTAGAAATCTTAAGCAGATACCTTTGGAGCCAGGTCCTTCTCAGTGTTCTATCAGCATACAACATGTACTTGCTTTCTTTTAGTGGCCAAAGATCTGAATTCTGTTCTCTGGAAAATGACTCATGGTGTGCCTGGATGAACTGTATTAGCCACGAGTCCAGCAGTTCTGGAGTCCAAATGAGGAAGGCATGACTTGGCTGTTTCATTCTCCACATCTCCCTCCACCTGACTCACCTTTCTGACAATTTCCCCACCCTGACTGGTCACATTCACACTTGCTGCCTGCTCGGCCTATCTCAGCTATCTCAGCAGAACTCACGGCTCATGCAAGCAACAGTCTTCCAATCTCTCAGAGGGAAGAGGCCCGTGGGAACAGTGGGCACCCTCCAGAACAGGGCAAAACACTTTCTAAAACAACCATATGTATGACCTATTGTAAAACCTGGCCCTCCTGGAGTTTATTCCTCATTGCCTCCCTCCTGCCAGCAAAGAACATGACCCTTTCAAAGCAGCACCGACTTATGTGGCAGGGAGCCATAGGAAAGGTAGCACTTCAGGCCAGCACTCCCTTTCCCCTGCTTTAACCTTTATAATCAAATATCAAAAAGAATGAAAACAAACTGTGGCTGCAGCCGATGGTGCATTACATTTTCTGTTCTCACCAGCATATTTTATAGGTCACCGTTTGGCCAAGGAAACATAACACGATGTTCCTTCACCGCCTCCCCCTTGCCCTCCTTTTTAAATTTGAAAACAGGTATCTTCTTCCAAGCTAAATACTTTTAACTACTGAACTTCACAGAAAAAGAAGGTCACAAGCTGACTCACCAACAGCCTTAATAAATGTGCTAGAGATCCTGGACAGGACATCAGGTCACACAAGTTATAGATGCCAGGTACAGAGATACTCACCCCCCAAGAGAACAGGTGTATGTATTTTTAAGGTTTACCATGATTTATGAAGCAATAAACATATTACTCCATGCCAGAGTGTCCTGGGCCTGATATTCCCCTGCTTATGGTCCATGTACATCTATATACCTCTTCTACAGACCATGCTCAGTATGAGCTTTGAAATAAATCAAAGCATAAGGGGGTTGTATCCCTTGGTGTGAGGCATAAACACACAACAGTTGACTTTTAGAAGCTGACCTGCTAAGTTCACTGAGAGTGAGAAGAACAGTTGCTAAAAACAGTCTAAGCCTTTATCCAAACAATTTGTATTCCAAGCATTCAAAATACAGAAAAAAATGTCCTTTGTAGTTACTATTTGGCACCACCAGCTGGATGCTCTAAGGAACTAAAATAGAGATTTTTACTGCTTAAAACTGGAAATACCAGCAGCGTGATCTCGTGGTTTGTGGTCCTGTGCACTGTTCTGTCTTATTGGTAAAGCGTCAGTTGTAAATACCTGGTACCTTCTGCACAAGAGGAGGGACCTGCTGAGTTTCATTTGTATCGAGCAGCTGTGTGGTGGGTTGGCCTGGCTGGACACGAGGTGTCCACCAAAGCTGCTCTATCACTCCCCTCTTCAGCTGGACAGGGACAGAAAATACAATGAAAAGCTTACGGGTTGAGATAAGGACAGGGAGAGGTCACTCACCAGTTACTACCGTGGGCAAAATAGACTTGGCTTAGGGAAAAATAATTTAATTTATTACCAATCAAATCAGAGTAGGATAATGGGAAATAAAACCCAAATCTTAAAACACCTTCCTCCCAAACCTCCCGTCTACCCAGGCTTAAATTTATTCCCAGTTTCTCTTTCTCCTTCCCTGAGTGGCAAAGGGGGATGGGGAATTTGGGCTGAGGTGAGTTTATCACACCTTGCTCTTTCCTCCTCACAGGGAGGACTCCTTACACTCTTTACCTGCTCCAGTGTGGGGTCCCTCCCACAGGAGACAATTTTCCATGAACTTCTCCAATGTGAGTCCTTCCCAAGGGCTGCAGTTCTTCATGAGCTGCTTCAGCAGGGTCCATTCCACAGGGTGCAGTCTTTCCAGAACAGCCTGCTCCAGAGTGGGATTCTCTCAGGATTCCAGCCTCCTTTGGGCAGTCACCTGCTCTGGTGTGGGGTCATCCCTGTGCTGCAGGGGCACAGCTGCCTCACCACGGTCTGCACCACGGGCTGCAGGGGAATCTCTGCTCCAGAGCCTGGAGCATTCCCTCCCCCTCCTTCTTCACTGACCTTGGTGTCTGCAGAGCTGTTCCTCTCACATATTCTCACTCCTCTCTCCAACTGAAATTGCTGTTGCTCTGTTTTTTTTCCCCTTCTTAATTATGTTATCCCAGAGATGCTACCAACGTTGCTGATGGGCTCAGCCTCAGCCAGCAGCGGGTCCATCCCAGAGCTGGCTGACATTGGCTATATTGGACATGGAGCAAACTTCCAGCAGCTTCTCACAAGATCCGTCCCTGCAGCTCCCCTGCCACCAAAACCTTGCTAAGCAAACCTAAACTTGACCAAGTAGTCACTTGAAACTGGAAATTTTCTGCCCATCTGTGCCTTATGTGCCTCTGGGGAGCTCTCATGCCGAGTGGATACAATACATACCAGGGCCCCACATGGAAAGGGATTGTCCATTTCACCTGCCTCTTCATCCCTATGGATGCAGGAGTTAGTGCAGAGGGAGCCTGGTCTCATTCTGCCCGACCATACCCGTAGCAGGTTCTGGGCAAGCAGCCAAGCCCTGTGTGGGGCAGATGCCCCAGTGCTGAGGTTGTTTCACTTGGGCAGATCATTGTAGCACGTGGTTGCTTCCTGCCGGGCTGTTTCTGACATGTGACCTAGCAGGGAGGTGATAAGAGTAATCTGGAAAGCAAGGGAAATAGTATCAGAAATCTACATATCACCTCATAGGATGTTTTGCAATGCCCATCCTACTGTACCTGCAGTCTATGACAAACATGCATTTTGTTACTGTCACAAGTCCTTGGCGTGCATCACTCCTTAGGAGGAGCGCACAGTGTGAGCGAAGTGGGAGTAAAACATGTAATTCCATTTTTTTTCTTGTAACAGAATATACTAGAAGTGTGCAAGCTAAGTGTTGCACAAACATCAGCTCTTAATGCAGAGCAGTGCAAACATATCAATCTCCCAGCAGTGTTCTGCTGCCCTTATCTCTTTGCCAGAGGTGATGAATGCCATGAAAGGAAATAAAAATGACCTCCTGTAGATTCAGAATAGGTGTGGTGGTGGCAGGAGATTGTATCTTTACTCCCAGTCCTGCAGGCAAAACTCCTGCATACAAACCATCCATTTTGTTTGAAACTGGATACTCCTCTCTGCTTAAAAGACGAAGTGGTTCTGTTGCAAGCATAGGAAGAGAAGGGTGAGCAACTGCATGAGGTATGAAGTTTTATGTCCAAGGAGCTCAAAAGCGTCAACAATCCCCCCTACAACTTTTGGTCTGAGCAGAGTTGACCCCTAAAGTTTTCAAGAATCGTTTCCCCTTCTCAGACTGAATTTGTGTGCAGTGCATGGCAGACACACAGAGTCCAGCCCTGAGGAAGCAGGTCAAGTGGCACGGTGACAAGGACTGAGGATGGAAAAGGATTAGAGAGGCTGAGTCAGTCATAATAAGCAATGATTAACTTCAGGGTTCTCTGCTTTTGGCATTCAGATCATGTAAAATCATGGCATTACTTCAGTGCCAGTCAGCCCTGTGTCTGGGCCCTTCCCTTGGTAACAGGCACCCCAGACAAGATGGATCAAACCAGCAGAGTAAAAAGCACAAGTTGAAAATGCATTAGAGGTATTCACAATAACTTCTGCTTCAGTGGAAACATCGCTATAGCTGTAAACAAATAAACTATAAAATCTGGCACAAGAGGGGCTCAGGACTGGAATAGCAGGAATGTTGCAGATCAAGATTAGTGTGCGCTGGCAGAGCTACAGGGAGAAGCATGCATGGCACCTGTCCCCATGGTGCCTGCCTTGAGCTTGTGACGTTAATCTCCTGGTTTCGTAACAGCACTCAAACCTACATCTTAAAACAATACCTTGTAGATTGTAATGTCAACTGTTTTGATGAAAATTGTGCTGAAAAGAAAAAACATGCATACATGGGACAAGCCAGCTGAATCAGAAAGTAATATGTCTCTATAAATGTGTTTGTAGAGAAAGAATATTACCTATTCTTAGGAATTTATACATGTGTATGTGTGTGTAAAACTAGGTATGTTCTATTTGTTGATAATAAGATAAGCATTAAAAGATGTGACAGGAGAGATGAGGATTTTTTACAATTCCAGCCACCTGATGTGCTGCATAGCTCCTCTCAGGAAACCTTCTCAACTTCTACCTAAATTCCTAGAGTGTGCTGCAGCCTCGATTTGCAGCAGAAATTCCCAGCCTGGATGGGATGCTGGAGAATCTGAAGCCTTGCTGACAAATATCAGCAATAGGTGTCTGATTATTTAGATGTCATTATACTATTCAACCATCCTTAAATAACTATTACACCATTGCAGTCACTAATCCTTTCTGAGAAAGACAAGTAAGAAAGCATTAATTGGGTGACCATTACATGTGCACTGTACTTTCTTTGGGACTGAATGTACTGCAGGCTTTGCTATGCTGTATTCCTTCCTGAAATATTCCTCACTAAGCCCTAACCCTACTGATGTCAAAACTCCTACTAATTTTAGTGGGTCTAGGAACAAACTTTTTTTTTTTTCCCCATCAGCTAAGAACAACTCCCTCAAAAGAAAGGGAAGAGAATAGATACAGGATTTTGGAGCCATGCCTCACATTAGGATAATACTGTATTTTCACTTTGCTCTCACATGATTTGTCTTGAAGACAGTAGCGAGTATTTAAAAACATATCAGCTCTCAAACCCTAAAAAACTCCTTCTTCTTATGTAAAACATAGTCTGAGAAAAGCAGTGCCTCTAACTGTGGAGAGGGTGTGACAAGTCTGAAAACTTTTCAGTGTCTTTCATTTCTTTTAGAAGTAATTCAGAAAATGTCTGGACAAACCATCAGAGGTATTGTAGCTTTTATTAGGCATAATGGACTCAGCATACTCTGAGGTGAGAAAAGCAGAGCAATCCATCATTGAAAGTCCACATAAAAATATTGTATGTTGTTTGAAACACATACTATCTGTAAAATTGGAAATAATTTTACAGATAGTAGGAGATTCCTACTTTTGCTGTTTTCCTTCAAGAAAATAATAATATTCAACTGCTACAAAAACAGTGGACAGGGAGTGTCCTGGTATGCCAGAGGAGCGTCCTCAGCCCAGTGACACCCACTAGATGGGGATATTTCCACAGGACACTCCTGGCCTTCCCGGCAGTGTTCAGTGCACCACGACTGTACAACACCAGCTCATATTCACAGTTCGGATTCTCAAGTTTTGGACCAGATCAGAGTTATTTGTTATTTGTTATAAATACTAATTCAGAGCAGTAACAGCAGTTTGGGGCAGCCTGGGGAGATTTTCTCTTTAAAGAGCAGCTGATCCAAATTATTTTTTTTGCTTGAGAAAAAGCAGATGAACACGTGCCTGTGTGCACACACACACACAAACACATGCTCACATAGATGTATTCAAAAGCCTAAATTGAGCACAGATCCTACTGCTTTTAAGTGGGATTAAGTGCTTCTACAGCCTTTGAGAGTTAGGCAATGCAGACATGCAAGACTTTGGGCACAGACAAATTTTTGAATGGCCTTATGTGGTTGGTGTTAGTTAAACTCAGTTATAAATTTTAAAAATACTTCAGGTTTGTTTGTAAATCAGAAACTTTTATTTTGTTTATGTTGTGCTTATGTGTATGTAACACACCAAACTGCACAACAAATGAGAGACATCTAGTGTATTAAGCAGTCCCTGATTACAGTGAAAAAGGCAGAACAATGTGTTATTATTTTTTGGTTTTTTGTAATTTCAGTGGTCTGATTTTACAGGACTCCTTGGTACAAACTACAGAGGTAACTCAGCACAGTGATTAACCAGCCGCTAGAAGCGTGGCTTTTCCTATCGTTCTCCCACTTCTTTGAAAAGCAAAATTTAAATCTTCATGGCTCATTTTCTCCTCTACATATTCAGGCAAGGCTGATTTGACTCTGTGTAAGATCCTTTTCTGCATCCCAGTATTTTTCAGTCTGTAAGAATCTGGTCAGTACTTTCTATGCAATGGAGTCCACAAAGAATAAGGCCTACAGGGAAGAGTCTCTTATTCCAAGAATAAGAAACTCCAGAAATACTGAGCTTTATGAGATCCTTTTTTATTTATAGGGGCTAACATCAGAACTGGAAATATCCCTTATTTTCACTCCATGTTTCATACATTTTGGAAATAACTGAAGAACAGTTGTTTGGTAATTTTTGAAGTCACTTACTATTAAAATGGTCTTTCCATGAACCTCAGGGAAGCCAGATTGTATATGAACTCCACAGCTCCTGCATGACCTTCATACACTCCTCAGCACAATGCAGATTCCAGAGACCTGGGAAATCATCACACATTCCTCTGAGCTGAATCACTGTATAAATGTTATCTTTGTTAACTATTTATTCCCTTACCCTTACAAGCTGGGTAAGGGCACAGGAACCCACACCTCACTATCAACAGAGACACACTGCTCTTTTTTTGGTTTTTTTTGGCTCACCTCTTTTTCATTGCCCTGATAACTGTGGATTTTTGCCAGCTGCAAGTATTTCTTGGCTGGCACTGGAGAAAGAAGTCAGCTGGTGGCTGGGAAAAGTGTGTAGGGATGATCCAACAGAACAAATTAACTCCTTGGTCTTTGCTGTATTTCTTTGACACAGCTAGCTTTCCTTTAAGTGCTATTCAAATTCTCTGAAGTGCCTTCCTTTGTCTCACTCTTACTTTGTTTATTAAGAAGTATTTCAAATGGCAAGTTAGAGGCATGTTTTAAACCAGTGTATAGCATAAGAAAAAAACCCAACTTACAACCCCCTCTCCTTACTTGTATACACCATGAGTAAGAAAACTGACAATGTATCCACAGCCTGCAGCTTTTCTTAAATAGGCCATCAGTCATTAGTCAATGCAAGTTTAATTCTGGACAACTTTCCAGCATCAGTGATATAACTCAGTGGAACTGCCAGAAAACATTTCCCAAGACAAGCTAAATAGAATTTTCATAATCAGGCAAGGTGTTCTTTGTAGCATCCTGTTTTCAAACAAGTGTTTGCCCAGTCTTTTTTTTTCTCAGCAAATTGCTACTTCTTCCAACTGTAACATCCCATTAACTTAAAAAAAACTAGTATATTCCAAGTGTTGTGGGGAGCATCTTATATCTCAGTGTGAGCACACACCATTGCAGAAAACAAACAGAAACTCTGTTTTAAAAGCTTTTCTTGAAAAAAAAACCAAAACCAAAACCAAAAAACCCCAACCAAACCTAAATTATCTTCATGCATGGGCAATGCTGAGGTCCTTTCTCAAACACATGGAGTGAAAGACTTCCAAAGACCAAAATACCATTGGTGAAAGCTTGCTACAAAGTAGGTAGAAAGTATGAGATATAAACTACAGAAGAGAACATTATAATCACAGGAAAAAAAAGGGTTAGCAGCGTGGGAAAGGCAGGGTGGCAGCACCAGGCACACAGTTCAGCAGCCTTTACATTAGAGCACCACTGAGTACCTGTGCATGCTGCAGACTCCCAGGTGCCCTGACGCCGTCTGAGACATGCTCAGGCACCAAAGAGCTCAGCCTTGCAGTTCAACAGAGGTTACAAAATCCCTTAGATTAAAAACCACTTTTGTTTTCCAGTCCTGTAGAGCTGAGAAGAGTGTGATGCACAGGCAGTTGGGAGTCTAGCCCAAAGCAGCATATGAATTATATAGACAACAGTAAAGACAGTAATTTCTAATGATTCATTTTTAACACCGTCATTTACAACAAAATATTAGTCACTAGAAAATGCTTTTGTAACAGCTTTGTTGTGTTCCACACTGCAAATATGACCCTCTCTTATCTTTTTATAAAAATGCTACCAGTATCATGGTCTGTGTTGTTCAACAGCAAGTCTCATTTTCACAGCTCCTTATCACACAAGCACATCTTTATGCTTCCACATCATTCCCACCACAGGAGAGGGAAACAATTTTAATCAAACACCCCAGAGCCTACAGCTGTTTTGACTGTCATTTAAAAGCCAACCTCACCAGCAGAATAGCTATAGAGATACCAACCAATCATATCAGACCAATCAGCCCCAGTTCTGACCCAGGTTGAGGTCCAGGAATGAGCTTGGTGTGCACCAGGGATCAGGGTTCAGCCCAACCCTCCTACCCTAATTTCAGAGGCATCTGTCCATGCCAGCCCTGAAAGGGAATCTCAAAAGAAACAAGAGGGAGGCTGTGAGTGAAATCAGAACCAGAAGTTTGAATGTTGCTTAGTTTTCATGTCAACTTCAGAATATCTCAAATAAAGACCTAGATGTCTCATTAGGGGAGTAGTGTAGGCATGCTATACTAAAGTTATGGCTTTTTTGTGTCTAACCATACATCTAAATGCAGCAGCAAAGATAAAGAAAGGAGGGTTTATTCCACAAAAACACATACAGGAATGAGAGAACAGTCCGTGGAAACATCTCTATGCAGGAGCTGGCAAAAAAATATAGAGTGGTCATTGCTAAAAAAAATGAGAATGGATTAAATACAACAGCTGCAAAAGTAGATAACTTAGGGGAAAAGCCTTTTCCTTCCACAACTGACACAGATTCATGTGGATGCAGAAAATACATACTAATCAACCCACTTCTGTGAATTTTGCTGGAAAGAAATATATGCATCTTAAAAATTCATAAGAAGACCTTTGCATACTACATAATTTTACTGAAGTAAATTAAAACCTTGAGATAGATGGCTTATTAACCTATCTTTTGACCCAAATGATGGCAATACTGTGGCCTTCTGGGAAATGAGACACAAAATGTGTCTGTCCCTTTCTATTTCCGTGCCACATCACAGGAAAGACTGAGGATCAGAAATTGTGCTTTGCTTTTGCAGGACTTGACAGATCAATAACATTGTGGAAATATTTATATGACTGGAGGCTTGGGAGCAGTCAATCAGAGATAAAAGAAAGGCTGCAGTCTTGTGAAGCAGAGAAGCTGAAGCATTAAATGTTTTATTCCAGCTAAGTAACAGTAACATCTCCCCAGTCAGCTCCTGGCCATGGTCTGCCTGCCTCAGGTTGTGTCAGTCTAGAAAAAGAGTGAAAACTCAACTCACAAATCACAAGCCAGTTGCCTTGAAATACATAAGGATATAAAAATCATTATTGTAAACCAGAGCAAGATTCTTTGCATGCTCAGAGGACTTTTTGTTCTGATAAGGAGAAAACAGAAACTTCTTGCTGCAGCATTTGCTTTATTATTTGTTTTACTTGAATAAGTACCTACAACAAAATGTGTTTTCATTACACAGATAAAATAGAATTATCAGGTGATATGGTCCAGATAAAAGGTTACAAATCCCAGATAAATCAAACCTCTTTTTATTTTCTTCCACAGTTATGCCTCAGAGTAGAGATGCTAGCAGAAAAAAAAAGGTTTTACCACAGAATTGAATTACCTCAAGTTCCTAAGAGGTTTTGCCCTCACTGTTTCTACTGCACTGTAGGAATTGTTTTCTGCCATCTCTTTTACCTTGCAAGGCAAGAAAATTATGTAAGAGTTTCAAAACAATCCTGAATGTCCTTTGTTTTTCAGTCAAAAGCAGAAACCTGTTAAATTAGTAATCACAGTGGGTATCATACTAAAATCAGTTGAAAAAATCAACAGTTTACAGATTGATTAGTTGGAAAAAAATGCACTTAAACACCTTAAAATATGTGCAGACTTTGGAACTGAATGTCATTTCCATTATGAAATGGCATTAGAACTGAAGAGAATTATTTTACCTAAACAAAACAGAAGCAGGCATACATTTTGTTAAAATAAAAGTTATTAAAATTAAAATATAGAAGGAAAATACATCTTCAAAGCCTGATCTCAAATTCCCAGGGAGAGAAACTACAAGCTAACTTTTAGGCAAGTCTGAAAAAGAGGGTTAGCTCTGGACCTGCTGGCTGATGTCAGCTAGGGTCTTCCCTTGGGACAGCTCTAACATGATGCCGAGGGAATAAACACAGAGAATGGCACAGGGGTATTAGGGTGGGCACAACAAAGAAAGCTTTGAAATAAGATGATGATCTGTCCCTTACTCAGCCTGGCTCCTTGGTGCTAGGCACCTGTTTGACCACAGGGAGAAGGGTGTGACCCAGAAAAATTCAGAAATCATGTGAAAACTGGCCTCTACCACATTGCAGGCATTACCCTAAAACAACACTGTCAGTACAAGGGTTGTCCCCTAACTCCATTTGCATACAAACCAAAGATCCTTAGCAGCTGATACACTCCACAAGAGACAAGGAGATAACCTGCAGCCTGTTTGCTGAAAGATGTTCGAAGGTGCTGAAATAAAAAGTATGCTCCTGGAAGACTAACTCACCTCCAAAAGCCAGAGAAGTCACATTACTTGAAAATTGAGTGGCTTCATAGGTGAAAAGAATCAGTACATTGATTACTGGCCCAGTAAATGACTCACTCATCCAGGGTAAACCCTCAGTGCAAGGAGTCCTTCATTGCCCTGTCTCTGCTTAGTTGTCTCACATCTGCTCTGCACTCATTATCTCATCAGAGCATGATGTAGAAAGTTACCATGACCTGTTTTGCTGCAGGCTCACAACCATGTTGATTTATTAGTTTATTTTAAAATATGATTGTCATATCAGTCACTGATTGCCAGGCTGTGCCAGATACATCGTGTTCCCTCAGTTCCCCAAGATGCTCTCTGTGTTACTTTGAGCAAATGGTAATTTCTTTTACCCATTCATTCATTTGGGGCAAATTATGGCTGTTCCTTCCTCTCTAGCATAAACCCACATTAAAGTGGTCATTGTTAATATTTTTGAGAAGTTCTGGGTGAATATTAGTTTAAATCAGTATATTTTCTTCTTTCAATAATTCCTTTCTCTCTACAACTTATACTTTCATTCCCAGTCGTTCCCTATGGCTAATGAACACACTGCTTTTCAGCAGGCATTGTGATTCTATTGTTTTTTCTTTGTTTAAAGCTTAGTCACCTCATCAGTCTTTTTTTATTATTATTCTTTATGACAGCCTGTTTCTTAATGATAATTTTGGTGTTATGATGTAAACTTCTCCCAACTATTATTCCTTTTCCCATGTTTACATCCTATAAGATCAGCATCAGGAATATATCTTCAGGGCTTGCAGCTTCCTGGCAAGTCATATTTGCTGCTTGTAAAGCCTCTCCTTTTAGTGCTTATTTGTAGTTTCTGATGATCAGTTTTAACAGTATTTTACAGTCCATGACAACCTCCATGCCCCGGGAGGTCTTGTCAGCATTGCTTTCATGGTATCACTTGCTGTTTATTTTCACAGTTCTTGCAGCAATACAGTAGTTCTTGTTGGCATTGCAATCCTTATGCCACTCCTCTAGCAGATTTTATCTCTCCTTTGGGTCATTTAGGATGTCAGTGTCACCTCGATTTGATTTCATATGGGCCTGGCAGCTCCTGTTCCTAAAATGTGACCACAAAAATTCATTCCACAGTAGCCCTCTGGCCCAAAATACTTTGCAAAGCAAAGTACTTGCTGTAATTTTCGTAGTTTGGTCATTGCCTCTGCCACCAGATCATTTCTGATTCTTAAATAACATAGGATTCAGACTTCCATCAAAAGTAGAATCCTCCCTTGTGTTGAAATACTCAGAAGTATTTGATTTTTTAAAAATCAAGATGCTTATGAAAACCTTTCCCTGTAGGTGACCCAGTCTGTTATTTTAGCAGGGTTTTGGGTTTATTCTGTTATTTTAGCAGGTTTATGGGTTTTTAATGCAAACAATAAAAATTTAGTTTCAAAATCTACAAAAGATACTGCAGTCCATTACTTCAAATTTTTAAATATCCTGAATTTTGAAGAAAACTGCTTAAAAATACTTTGTGTGCATAATGTTTTGTGAAAGCCAAAGGATAATAGCCCCAAAGACTGCATTAATGGGAACTTATGGAGGGATATGCCACAATATTTTTTCCAAATGACATTCCCTATGGATTATGGACTCTGCCCTTCATGTTTCAAGAGGCATTTAAGTAAGCATCTTGCCTGAGGAATATTGGAAAAAAAAATTGGAAAAAAGCTGGAAAATAGCAGCAAAATAGCCAGTGAAGACAGCATGCTGTTCTGAGTTCTTTTAACTTTCCTCATGAAGTACCTTGCAGATTATTTCTGAGAGTGCTGCCAGCTCCTGCGGTTATTTATTGCTGTTTCTGCAAGGAACCAGTGATGCCAGAACTGATGCCTTCTCCCAAATGCCACTTCTTAGTGGAATCTCTCTAAGATTCCTCCCTTACTTGGGCATGAGCAGCATCTGAAATGCTGCAGGAGGGAGGCAAATCTCTCCAGGGCAGCGGCAAGTGGAGGGTGAGGTAGGAGGTGCAGGGAGGGACAAGGAGGGAGTCTCCCAAATCTTAATGGTCTGTGAGAGGACTACCAGGGTGCACCACCTTCTCCTTTTCCTTTTCCTCTGTGCTTCCTGTGTCTTGAAATATAAGTGAGGTCTTGAGTCCTGAGTGACCTGGTTTCCACAGAGGAATCGTGTTTTGCTGACTTTGACAACAACCTTGAGAAGCAGGTGATGTGGGAAAGAGTGTGCTGAAGTAAAAAAATACACTTGTGAAAACAATAGATTGTATAACGATTCGCAGACTCAAGAAAGGCAAGATGGAGGGGGCACCTACATTTTCTTAATGAAATACATCTCTTGTTTCGAATCATTGAACGGCATTTTCTTGTGTACTTTAACAAAGACCATGAACAAGTTAAATACCAGTATAGCAATGACTTTGTGCTTGCACTAGCAATTTTGAAGATATATGGTCAGCTGAGAATACTGGCTAGTCCTGGCTTGAGCAGATGGATTAGAGCATCTTTAATTTATGAATTTTAAAAGTCAGACCTTTCCAAATGAAGGATTCATGTGTTTTTGTAGCCTTGGGGAAGAAGCAAGCTGTAAATGGCTAACCTTTATTGTGGGATTTTTGTTCTCTTCTATTTAATACACAAACTTATTCACCATAACAACCACTAAAAACTGTGGGGCATGAAACAGGAAAAAAAAAAAAAGGCAGTAATACCATACTTGAAGGAATACTAATTCAAGCCACCTTCAATTCCACAATGGAAAGATGAACAAATAGCATAATTCAGAAGTGCAGGCAATTTTAAAACTGGAAATATTGGAGCTGTTCCTCTTACGTGGATATAAACAATGACAAATCTGCTAAAATCTGTAAAAGTACAAAGCCCAATTTTAGCTTAAATTCTGTTTTGACCTAATGAAATAAATAATGTGATGTTAGATACACACACACAGGGGAAATACTTTCATAACATGTATTTAGAATAAGAAATGGGATATTGTGTATAGTATGTATAGTATGTATAGTATGTATAGTATGTGTATATATATATATATATATATAGTATGTATATGTATAGTATATGAGTGACTGACTTTCTCACAAGGTTTTATCACACTGTTTACATTTTTCTTTATTCTGAAATGACAATGACACAGTTTTTTGATTCTCCTTATTTCATAAATGTTTACGATACATGGCTAAACACCATCTAGCATAACACTGACAAAGCTGCACTAAAACTATGATGGAAGACTGAATTGCCTGTATGATCAGACAAATCCTTAGACAACCTACTGGCTAGTGAGTCATCTACAAAATTGATGCTGCCAAACTCTGAACTTCATGTGTATTTTGTCACTTCTTACTTGCTCATCGTTCTGAGAAAGGCTCGAGGAGCAATTCTTTTTGTGACCTTTGGGGGATTTCTTGGTGCTTAGAATCTGCAAAGATGGATGTGGGCGACTGATACATGATCTATGATATTTTCCTAACACAACTCTTATCTTTGTGGTTTCTGGTAGCAGCAAGTGCAACTGATGGTATAGAAGAGGAAAAAACTTGTCAATGTATGATACATATTCTTGACCAAGGGAAGAAAAAAAAAATTATCCTCGTTGTGCTGATTTTAGTTGGGGTTGAGTTAATTTTCTTAACAGTGGCTGGTATGGGGCTGTGTTTTGGATTTGTGCTGAACACAGGGTTGATAATATAGAGTTGTTTTGGTTACTGCTGAGCAGAGTTTGCACAGGGCCAAGGCATTTCCTTCTTCTCATACTGCCCTGCTGGTGAGGAGGCTGGGGGTGCGCAAGAAGGCAGGAGAAGACACAGCCTGGTGCCCTTGGGAAATGGGGAATGAATTCCTTGTTTCCCTGCTTTGCTTGTGTACATAGCTTTTGCTTTACCTATTGAACTGCCTTTATCTCAACCCACTTTAACCCTTCTGATTCTCTCCCCATCCCACTGGAGGAAAGTGAGAGAGTAGCTGTGTGGAGCTTTGTTGCTGGCTGGAGTTAAACCACAACACTCATACACAACCAAAACACTACTGCACGTTAGATTTCCTATGTTTTGTTAAAAAAATAGAGGAAAACACCATTTTTTCCTCAAATTAAATGTCTTTTTTTTGTTGTTGTTTTATGGTGTGTATAATAAAAGTTCTCCATTTCTCACTATGCATGTTGTTCATTCTTCTCCTATGTCTTTTATTCCATGCAAGCACATTTGCTATTTTCATTCTCCTTTAAATTAGCTTCAGGTACTCTTCCCCACTCGTTTACTTTTCTTAACTAGCTTTTTTGTTTCCCTTCTAAAGATTCATTGTTTTGTCTATATGACTTTCTTTCATACCATCACTCCCAAGCACTTTTTCTGTGCAGTTTTTCCTTCACAGCTTCTGTCTTCCCACAGAACTACCACTTCAAAAAACCTCTCTACTGCTGTAAATTCCCCCTGTAGGAGTTCCTATTTACCTTACTTCAACTCACTTAATCTATCAACTATCCCATCTATCAGCTATCTAATATTCAACTCATTTAATTTATTTGGTTCTTGTCCTGCATCACCTTCTTCATGAAGGTGCTTCTTCATGAGTTGGCCTGATTTTCAAAGCACCTCTTTGCCAATTTTTTGATTCTTTTGTCTCACCTTTCACACACGTATTATGTTTGTCCATAGTACAGTTTCTAGAAGCCGAACAGGAGAAATGGAGCTGGGAGACAAGATCTGTACCAAGACTTAAAACATGCCTAATTTCATGTTACAAAGAGCTGAAGCTGATAGGACTGGTCAGCAAGGGATGCCATGAAAAAGAATAAAAAATTTGACTCTAGGATGGCTTCTTTCTACACACATCACCTCCACGCAAAAGGGGACCTGCTTCCTTGTGCTATCCAGGCAACAGGATTCAACAGTGGCCTGGAAGGATCCCCTCTGAAAAGGACAGAATAGCTTAATATTTGTTGATACCCAACCCTTTTGCTTTTTGGAACTAGTATCAACAAAGTTATCTACTATCTGTCTGCTATGAGCTGATTGATTCATTCATTTCATATGAATCACTAAAAAATATTTATCCACTTCTTACTAATCTGAAATACACTCTGAAAAAGATAAGGCAGTTCAATTCTGAATTTCACTCCTAGTTTTCTTAATCACAAATTCTTAAAAGCATAAAATACTTTGAGAGTCCTCATGAGAGTGTTTGAAGCTATGGACTATGTGTCAGCTGACATTCTCCTTCCTCCCCCAGAAAAACATCTGCACACTTCTGTAAATAGGATTTACATTTTCATTTATCAGCCAATATTGCACTTCCTGGATAGCTAGAAAAATTTGGCATGCAGAAGTTTTAAGGTGTAAATTGATTGTATAGAATCATTTAGGTTGGAAAAGACCTTTAAGATCATCAAATCTGACTGTTAACCCAGCACTGTCAAGTACACCACTAAACCATGTCCCTAAGTGCCACATCTACACATCTGAATGCACATGGACAATGGATTTGAGAAGCAAAAAGATTCCCATCCACTGCCATGAACTTAAGTATGATAAATAGAAATAAATATTTTAATACTTTCTTGTAACTTTCAGAGCCTTATTGCCACATGACCTGATTTTTAAATGAAGGAAACATCTTGGAGAGGCATTAGAGTGTATGGGACATGTACTAGAATACAAGTGTGCTTATTTTTCACTTGTGATTGCAGGAAAGATCCTCACTGGGCTTTGCAGTCTGTGTAAGTCAAAGCAAATTCAATAAGCTGTATTTCTGTGGTCTGGAAAGCAGATACAGTTTAGAGGTTTCACCTGGTTTCTTGTTGTCACAAGTCTAATAACATCAGGTAGGTGACTCACTGCTCCATCTGCTCTGGTCATGAGTAATGCAAGGCACCCTGAAAAAAAAGGCATTGTTGTTTAGTTAAGACCTCACCAGGTAGAACCTTGAGTACCTTAAAAAGAAAATACAGTCTACAAAGCAGTAAAAATGAGATCAAAGTCTGATCATATTTCAAATAGATAGCTGCTATCTTGCTAAATAATGTGCCATTAAAACTGAACAATATTTGTATTTGCATAATTCTACTTTTCCTGAGTAAAGTACAGGTGCCATATGATTATTGTGTTTGAAAAGGCTGCCAAAGACATACTGTGTGCTGAAAGATCAATATTTCATGATTCCTTGGCATATGATACCCTAACTACTAGAAAATTTTACAATCATCCAGGAGAAGGCCAAAAGGAGATAACAGAGCTCCACTCCCAACTCTGTAGCTGTGAACAGGAAACCAATATAAATTTCTTTCTTCTTCAAGAAAATATAAATAAACAAAGCCCAAATTCTTTCTGCGATCTGTTAAATAAAGACCCACGTGGTGTTCACCAACACCTGAACATTACTCTGGTTCTGACAAGGTGTGAAGATAAATATAGTAACTGTTCATAATAAAATATATGTGTGATAATTTGTATTTTTTAAACGAGGTCTTACTACTTTGTGATTTAACCAACCTACAGGGCAAATTAAATTTAACTAGAATGAGGAAAAGGTATTGCCAAAAAGTATTCAATTAGAAATTTTTCTGGATCCATAATTACAGGAAAACTCAGTCTGTTACCTTTCCTCTCATTGCAGTCACGTTTCTCTCAAACATATGTCAGCATTTCAGTGTCCTTAACACCTATTTACTTGAGAAAGACCTGACAAAACTATGATCATTAATTGATTCTGCCCTAATTGCTTTGAAATCTCTAATTCTTTCTCCAATCTTCTCTAAAGCTCCCAGATGTCAAGTTAAGCTTAAAAATTTTATATATGTTTAATGTATAAAAATGGTCAGAAAGTTAAATACTGAGCTGACCCAGCAAAATATCTGTGGGTTTTTATACTTCAAGTTATTCAGTCCCAACATTTACAAGTTTCCATGCTGTAAAACCTCATGGGAGTAGAAAAAACATTTTTACTACAACTTAGAGCTGTATATGCCCAAGTAATCTGATACAACAAATTATCAGTAAAAACAGAGGACAATCAATACTTTTACCACATCTTAATCTGTTCGGAGAGCGTCTCTCCTGTGGAAAACCCCTGACTGATACTAATAAAGCAAACACCTTCACGAGGTAATTGTACTTATTGCTGACATCCTAAACATCCTGGCCTGACTCCGACCCTGTGGTACAGCCTCTGGGAGGAAATTCACATGAACAGCTGAGCCATATACAGCTTAAAATGGTATATACTGCAAATTTAACTGGTGTTAATTCCCTCTCTTAACTCTGCTCTCCCTCTCTCAACTCTGCTCTCCCTCTCTCGTGCTCTCCTTCCCCCTTCAGCAAGGAATTAAGGTTTTCTGTTTCTGGAATTTTTGCCTGCTGGTGATAGAATTTTTTTCTTTGCTGTACAAATGCATGATGTTGTTTATACTCACATACTTCAGAAGGCTGCCTTTTCTTCTTTTGTTACAGGTTGTGTATTAGCCAGACATCTCCCTATTTTTTTTTTCTGTAACTAACTAATTGATCGATTGTTCACAGCACAATTGTTGGAGAGGGAAGAGATCTCTATTAATTAATTGGTAAATGGACATGCAAAATAACAGATGTTTGAAACGCAGAAAACAGAATATAATATACTGCCTTTGAATGAATAAACAATGTGTGGGAAAAAATAAACCAAAGATGCACAACCCCCTACCCTGCTGCTTTCAGGGACAATGGCCTTTTGTCTCAAAACTCATCCAACCAGAAGGTGGTTTGTACTCTCCAGAAGCACTGATTCAGATGATGTCTGCCTTTGACAAGAGTTCATTCCCCATGATGGGGGGCTGTCCTTGCCTCAAATCCACCTTAAGTGTCCTGTATTGCTGCTGATCTAAGCCTTACAAATTCTTTTTAGATATTATTTCTGGAATATGCTTTTTCTAACTATATATATGTTTGTTCTAAAATTATTCCAGCTCATTTTGTCTAAAGTCTAACAATAAATTATATCTTGGGAAAAAAAGATTATACGTGCTTTTGTGTAATGTGTTGGTTTTTTGTGCAATATATGTGTTCAGGAAACTTTTTAGCTATGTTGATTTGTCTTGGATAAAGATCAGCTCTCTGGGTTGCTCCTCAGCTATGAAAATTTGTTATAGTCTAAAACATATTCTCTGACATCTTTGACATAATATCATTTTAAACAAGACTTTGCTCCAGTCTGACATAATAACATGCTATTCATGGTTAATCCTATGCCCCAGCAGCATGCTTTCAAACAGAAGCAATATTTTCAATAGACATTCTTGCTGCTGTACAATTCTGGAAGAGAGATTACAGGGTTCTGTTATGTTAAATACAGGTGAATTTTTAATTATTTTCATTTTTATTTTTTTTGCTGTTTGTTGTCACTGTTGCTTTAATCACAGAAGATAAAAATAGTAGAACAAATGACCAGAAGAGGTGATCAGTACTATAAACTCCATCTGATCCTCAGTAATTTCTTTAAAGATAGAATGTGAATCCCTCTGGCATATATGGGAATTTTCCCACTAGCCTCAGTGGGAGTTAACCCAGGTTTAACATTCTCAGTATAAGTAATTAAATACTTATGCTGAATTAAATAAGTGCATAGCACTGTGCCCTCATGTATTTCAATCTTCCAGTAGGGCTGATGAGCTCAAGCACATCATGGGGGCACGGTAAACTAGATCTGTTTTGTGTTAACCTGATCACCTGACTCAACATATGAACAAGGCATGTCACCCCTGTGCCCGTGGCTGTCCTTGCAGACACAGTTACGGGTGCAGGGCACTTCAGCAGCTCTGGGATGAAGTGCAAATCTAAGCAGGCACTCTAAGGGTCCTGATGGTTCAGCTTAGAAGGCATTGTTTGTCTTCCCTGGCTATAATCATAGTCTGTCTAAAGCCTTGTGTGCACGAGAAAGTTATTGTGAAGTAAACCAGGGTGGCAGAGGAAAACCAGAAGAGTTGTTATGCACTGACTTCAGGTGCAGATCTCCCACTCTGGGATACAAGTGCACCCTCACCACTCAGCTCAACCCCTGTCCATAGAAAGCTTACTCGAAGTAGCTAGAAAACTGAGTTCAAAGCCATTAACAGTCAGAGTAATTGTGATCGCATTGTAAATTTACTCCACAGTACTTCTCCATATTGGAAGACGAATGTACTCTTGATTCACTGCACCAATACTGAATAAAGTGTATGTTGCAGCATCTTGAAAATTGGCCAAACAATGCAGGAGTTCATATCCTGTCAGCCCCATCAATGGCAGTGTTGGTTTTCATAAACCACATTAATTGAAGGCAGTATGGAAGATTCTTGCTGAGCCAGGGTTTGGGACTGTGGCCCTTGTCTCACGGCAAGAAAGGGAGACTTGAGCTCTTTAGATCCACCTCTTCTAAACTACTTAGTCAATTAACATTTATGGATGTTTGGATTGTTTGGAAAATTGGTCTTGTGATAAGTAGAGGTACCAGTTTTATTCCAAGCAAATTAAAATAAACAGAGGGTACTAACAAAAGAACTATTTCTATATAGATATACTATTTATATATATATAATATTATATATATATTTATATATATTTATATATATATGTTCTAACTTATAGGCGTACCGTGGAGACTATAAGGTGAAGGGTCCTGTCTGGACCTTCACCAGGGAATCTTTTGCGGCCAGGAACAGGGAACAAATTATAAATAAAAATGTATTCCTCTGTGCCATGTGGATACACAGAGAGACACCCCATGCCTTGCAATGTGAGGATGATGCAAGACCCCCCTGAGCCCAGGGGAGATAAGTTACAACCAGCCAAAAGGTAACACCCACCTCCAAAGCAGGGAAATTACCTTTTAAGGCAACAAACGGACAATGAATGAATATTCAACAACTGATATCGAAAGGTACAAAAAGCGCGGTTTTCAAACAATGTGTGTGCTCTTTGTATGATTCAGAGGTGCACCCAGTGCTGGAAATGGGTAACCAGCATTGCAATAAAAAACTCTTTCTATATTTCTTTGTCTTGCAGGTATTTTTGCTGTCTTCAAAATTCAAGAAAAGAAGCAACTTGTAACAGGTCTGAGGCCCAAATTTACAAAAATATTACAAAGAAGTATCTAGTTTCTAATCCATTTCCTTGGGAATCTGAGGACTATATACCTTTGGGAATTTGGGCCTCAGATATTTTTTTCCATGTTTTCATTGTACCTGATCTAAACTTCAGTTTTTCCTCAAAACTAAGGAATTTAACATTCTAAATATTATTTAAGTGTCACCTGTAAATTGTGAATATCATTAAGCTGATTTGAGGCAGTGGATGAACTGGAAACCTAGCCATAAAAACAGAGATGGGAAAGTGGAGTATCTTGTCTAAACATTTCTCTACCAGTACAGGATTGTTCCATATGCCATACTTCCTGCGATGTGATGGAACATAGTTCAACTATTGAGTGATTTCAGATAGCTCCTAACGTTCTTTATTACGTAACTTGTGTAGTTCAAGAGCTGGCAGCTTCAAAAAGAAAAATCAAACTATTGTACCAACGCACTAAGATTTATGGTGTGCCCAGAATCAAACCTTCTGTGGCACTGAACAGAAGCCTGATGTGCTGTGGCTGGGGACACAGGGGCCTTCCCATCTCTGCTGCTCTCTACCTCGTTTCTGCCAGCATTCAGAACTGACTGAAGCTGCCTTAGCCTGACAATAGCACTGGGGTTATGATGTTGACTATTGTAATAATGCTCTTGCAGGACTTAAATAGTTTATTCACCTTGACTTCTCACCCAGGCTAAATAAAAATTAGTCTTATAGGACATCTCCCTCCTGGAACAGCAGTGCTGCCCCAGAGCAGCAAGCTGACTGCAGAAAAGTCTGTCCATGAAGTTCTTGGGGTGAAGCACAAAGAGGAAAAGTAATGTGGAAATTGGGAAATGCACACAGAGATACAAAATTATTATGTTGTTTGAGTATTTTCTAAAAAAAACCTTGAAAGGAATCAGTCAGGGAGAGTGGGGTGCTGGCTAGCCAGATGCAGGACATATCACTCCTCTGAGATAGAGCTTGTCCTCAGAGCTGAAAACATCTTTTGAGAATCTTCGCCGGAGCCTGGAAAGCAAAACACATAATGGAAATGCCAAGCAGCTCTCACCGTCCCCTTCACGTCAAACCTGTTCACAACACCGAGACAAGGAAGGCCTCGCGTCTGAATGGGAAACTCGCCCTGCTCCTTTCCCTCAGCGTCTTACCCTTTCCTTCCGCATCTCTCCCTCAGCATCTCTTCCCTCCTGTCCTCCCCGCTACCCCCGGGGTGAGTTTGTCTGCCCGGGGCCCCGCTGTCTGCCCTGCCCCTCGCAGTCCCAGGGCCGGGGGCTCCAGCGGGGGCTGCGGGGCCGGACCAGCTGAGGTGCCGCCGGTCCCGCCCCGCCTCGCCCCGGCTCCGCCCGCCAGCCCCGCACGGCGGAGCGGCCCCGGCGGGAGCGGCAGCAGCAGCGGCAGCGGCGGCCACCGGGATGCGGCGGGGAGCGGGTCCGGGGCGGCGATGGGCGCTGCTGTGGGCGCTGCTGTGGGCGCTGTGCTGCGCCGCGGCGGGCGGCGGCGGGCGGAGAAGGGCCGCCAGCCTGGGCGAGATGCTGCGGGAGGTGGAGGCGCTGATGGAGGACACGCAGCACAAACTGCGCAACGCGGTGCAGGAGGTGAGGGGGCGGCAGGGGGTGGGTGGGTGAGGGGCTCCTTCGTCCCGCAGCTCCCCGGGCCGAGCCGCACCTGCGTGCAGCGTCGCCAGCATCCCTGAGCCCGATGAGGGACAAAGGAGCGGGCGGGCGGCCCTGCCGGGAGGAGCCGCAGCCCGGGGCGGGACCTGAGCGCTCCCGGAGTGCCCCCGGCGCGGTACCCGCTGTCCCCCGAAGGCGGGGCAGGGATGGGATGGGGGGACCGGCCGCGGGGTCCCGGCGCTGCCCCGGCGCTGTCGCTGCCCCCCCGTAGCCTCCTCGCCCCTCGGGGCTCGCCGAGTGCGGCATCCCAGCGCTGCGATGGCCCCGGACAGCCACCCTCCCAGCGGTGCCAGCGGACAGAGAGGCAAAGGTGCGGGCAAACAGTCCCGTCTGGATCCCGGAGTGAGAAGGGAACAGTATGTGGCGAGGGGAGGAGTGAAGGGAAGAATTAGTTGTATTGTCTTGGTGCAGCAGGAACTAAGACACACGACTATCTCAAACCAGGATTCAAAGCTGTGAGATAGTCCTGAAAACATGTGTGGAGAAACAGCTTACTTGAGAGGTAATTCCGTGTCTTGATCTCAAGTTGCTGGCCCGGAATCGCACAGGACCTGTTTCAAAGCCAGGAATTGAGATAAGACCCCGAGCCATTGTCTCATACTGCTTGTCAAAATACTTAGTCCCCGCATTCCCCTTTCTTGTATGCTTTTCCCCTCCTTCGTGTTAAGAATCTTCCAGGTTCTCTTTTCCTCTCACTTAAAAATACATAGTCAAAAAACCTTTGTCACTGAAAACCCACGGGGGAAACAGACTTTAGTTTATTCTAATTAGATAATTTCTGAACTTCTACATAGTCATCTGGACAGTTGCTGTAATATGCCTCTGTCATCCACTTCATTTAGACTGCAAACACATTGAGACCAACCATTCTTTACAGTGCTGCAAATATGCTTAGTTATAAATAAGGATGTTGTCAAAATTTCTGCCTGTTTTACTCTTCCTATAGTCAGTTCTGGACTGAGGAATGGTCTGTCTACTGCACAAACTGTGTATTGTTTGAGCTGTGTCTTTACACTTTAAAAGATTTGCAGCTGTTGTTTAAAATAAACAGACACACCAAAAAGAGAAATTTTGTCTTGCGAAAAATTCAGTTGTTCAGCCTGGCTGAACTTGTGGCCTCCTAGCTCCATTACAGCGGTTCCAAATAACAAAGGGATATGATTTATTCAGAGTTGGTGTTGTTTATAAGACTCATGCCCTTCTTCATCTGGCAAACAAAGACAGTGGGAACTGAAATAGGGAATGAAATTCCTTATCTACAGGACTGCTGCTGTTGATTTCAAGGGGCTTTGTATATGCCTCTCTGTCCTGCCAGAATATTTTCTCTTCTTTGTCAGGTAGGAAAGTCTATCTTAAATCTTTAGTGGTTTTGTGGGAAAAAATAGAAAGTTGGGCTCTTGACTGGCATCAGCCTGTGCAGTTGTTCATTAGGCTGCACCCTTTTTCCTCACAGGGAGTGATTTTGGCTCCAACAGCCCAGAGCTCAAGAGTTTAGCTCCCCACTGTTTTTCTAGTCCATTAGAAGAGCTGCTATGCTCAGTGTCTGAAGCAGCTGAGTAAGCATTCTCTTCCAGGGACATCTGTGCTAACAGCAGCATGTCATTAAACAGAGTGCTACTGAGAGCTGCACAAGAAGCTTTGCTTCTTCTCTTTTGTGTAATTTTTTCCTAATTTTCAGGGTTTTTTATTATTATTATTATTATTACTATTATTTTTAAATTTGGCAGATGGAAGCTGAAGAGGAAGGGGCAAAAAAACTGTCAGAAGTAAACTTTGAAAACTTGCCTCCCAACTACCATAATGAGTCCAACAAGGAAACCAGAATTGGTAACAGAACTGTTCAGACTCATCAAGAAATTGATAAGGTATGAGAAAACACGTATGCGGTGAGCTGTTCATTCTTACACACCTTTCCTTCAAAAATAAAAACAATTTTGTCTGTTTTGGGGAGGAATAAAATAATTTGGAGCATAAACTTTCCTGATGATAATTACTTGTGGGTTTTATTACATCTTACGTGCTTGATTAGTCACTGTGTAAGGACACATCATAAAAGGTTAATGTGAAATAATAATTTATTTTGAGAAACATGCCTCCTAAAAACAGAACACAGCTACAGCTATTACTTGGGTCATAAAAGAATGACCATCTCCTGCTCAGCCAGCTTCATCACAGTGACATTTCAAATAGTTAAAGAGGTAGCCTTGTCATCTACTTTCCCCCCTCAGAATAGCATTTAATATGAATGACAGCAAAATGGGGAAAAAAGGGGGGGGTGGGAGAAAAATGTGGTATGATATTTTGTTCTTCTTTTGCTGTGTCAGGTTACAGACAATAAAACTGGATCAACAGTTTTTTCTGAAACAGTTATTACATCTATAAGAGATGGAGAAAACAAAAGAAATCATGTAAGTGAACACATTTTTTGCTTTTGAAAAATCAAACAAATATTTGTGGGTTAGTTGTTCAGAAAACTGTGATAGAATTCGCCTAGCAAAATTTTAGAATTCTTAAAAAGACACAAAACCATTGGGGCAAGCAGTCAAAAATATTTGTGGTTTTAATTAATTTAACTTAGGAATATTATGAATTGGAAACAGAGTTTCAATGAGGTGTTTGACTTGAATATTCAATATGTCTATCAAAAAGCAAAGATGGTTACATAGCCCTTTCCAGTGAGTGTGAGTAAACCCTTAGTATAACAGTGCTCTTATAATTCATAAAAAAATTGCTTTATAAACTTATAACAAACCCCTAATCTTCTATTGTGAGAGATCTGTGGAACAATATATGGCTCTATTTGCTTTTCAGTCCAACACAGTGATGGAGAACTGGTTGTGAAATGTCACTTTGGGGAGGGGGGAGAGAAATGGGACAATAAATCTCCCTCCTCTCTGGAAATACAGTTGTTTAAGGATTCTCAAAGAGTCCTAAAACAATGTTCTTTACCTGAGTCTTGCAAACAGGCCCATTTGCTAAACATCAGTAGTCCCATGAGAAATTCAGCATGTACCACTGCTTAGAACAACTGGTAGATTTTCTTTGGTTATAGTCTGACCAAAATGGACTTTTTTTTTTGTGCTCTTACTAAGACTTGGCTTGCCAGTGTTTCCTTAGATGGCTGGTTTCATCTGACTAATAGTTTGTGGTTTAATTTAGTTTAACATGTCCTGGCTTTTTTCGTGTAACTTAACTCCAGACCTTTCACAGAAGGAGCTCTTTAACTATTTTATAGAACACTGAAAAAAAATTATGGGAGTAGTTCCTATTTTTAATGAGCATAAAGGCTGAAATTAGTGCATCTTTTCTTGTATCATCTTCTAAAGTTTTCCCTCTTTCAGCTCATATTTTTCATGCTGCTACTAAAGTCTGAGAAGGACAAGTAGCAAAAGAAAACTTTTGTTTATGCTATACTTACTTTTTTGTTACTATTTTGCAAAGCTTGTAGCTTAAGTGATAAGTTAATGTGCAAAATGAATTGCAAGTATTCTAAGCTACGGCTTGGTTTTATACAAAGTGTCAGGATATTTCTCAGTGCTTTTTAGTAATGAGGTATGTGTAATGAAAGCAATCCAAATGTCTTTTTCAAGCAAATGTGTTCATCTTCAAACCCAGTGTACAAAAGCAAACTTTACAACCTTCTCAGCAGTGGAACGCACTGCTGATGGTGTTTCATAAAGTATTTGGCTTGCCTGTGGTGTCTACTCATAGTTCACAGCTGTAAAAATTACTTCTAAATTAACTTTCTCCATCAATCTTAAGAAGTTCCTTATAAAGCCTCATATGTCAAGGGACATCTGTGTTTTCCAAATGGGAAGGTTGCCTCACTTACCAAGCCAGTGCTCCATCCAGAACTAATACTGTTATTAGTGTTCCAGCTGAAGGACTTGAGGGCTGAATGCAAATTTCTGTCAAACTTCATGGTGGCAGCCTTTTATGAAGGAGGCATAATCAGAACCGATCACATTAGCCCCTAATCACCAAAATCCTGGGGCGCGTCATTCATCGACACTCTCACTGCAGCAGCTGCTGAAACAAAACTGCATTTGTTAATGTTTATTTCCCCTCTCACACTCATTTTGAACTTTCAGCATGCCCATGGTACAAACACCTTATTTAGAGGTTGCCAGCCTGGAGGAGAAGCTAAATGGGAAAAGCAACCTACAGACATAGTTGGTTATTTAAGCAGAGCAGGCAAACACTCATATATTGATTTGACGAAGAGAACAGAAGCAAATCTGAAAATACGGGAAAACATCAGACACTAAGGAGGAACATGAATCACTTTTGGTTCTAGAAGGCTGAAGAACTATTGTAGGAGTAATGCAATTGAGAACTGGAAGATTTGGGTTACAGGAAGAAGAAAGTGCTGCTGAGGAGAGATCTACTAAATGGATAAAAAATTTTGTCCAAATAAAGAAGCACTGTCTTAGATATGTAAACTCAAGGCAAAAGTATTGGGAAATGAGTTGCAAAGGACTTTGCACTATCTCCTTAGGTTGTTTTTATATACATTAATTTTTATACTTGGAGTCTAGTGGCACTGTGAGATTTCCCAGTCACTTCCCAGGCTGCAGGCTTTACAGACTGTTGGGTAGTGTAAGAGTAATTCTGCTTCTTTGCTGCTAATTTTAAGTATTCGCAACAAAGTAATACATGTGTAGGTTTTACATTCTCCAGGCACTTAAAAAAGGAGATCTTTTGAGATTTGTTTGGAGATTATTCAGTGATCTTAGAATACAGCTAATATGAACTGTTCTGTAGCACTCACCACTGATTCATCCTGCTGTGCAGTACAACACAACAGGAGGTTTGTGTAATTGTGTCTATAAGTAGTGACAGTCATTTAAAAAGGGTGATATTGTCAACTCCGTCTGGGGACGAAGACTTTGGGAGGAGAGGCTATAAGGATCCAAATTCTGGGAACAGGGCCTCTGTTCTGATGCCACTCCCAGAACCTTCAGATTGCTGCCTCCTTAGAACAGCACTTTTGTTTTTATTTTTGATCTGCCAAGTAAAATAAATAGGCACATGCTGTCGCACAAGCTCAGCTTTCATGCCTGTAGGGAAGCAATACTGAAAACGAAACCAATTTCATAGGTTCAGTTTATAGGCTTAGCTTATAAAAGTTAAGGATTCCCACAGCTCCTGCACTTTGGGTACAGATTTGGGTGGTAAATATAAGAATTTTGCAAACACCTTCACAAACCACCTGCTCTGAAATTTAAACTCTATATAATTTATTACTGTAGTAATTTTTAATAACTGGAGCCCTAAAACCTTCAGTTTGCATTTATTTTCTGAGCAAAGTTATAAGTCTCTGAAATCACGGAAAGTTTTCATGTGACATTTTTGGGCTTTGAGATCTGATGCAAATGCTTCACAAGAAGGCAAAGACGTGTCTTACAGAGAGTCTGCATTCCAATAATAAATCCACGTGGCTGGAATGAAATTCAGCACTGGGGGAGCAGCTTCATGGGAAATAAGTTGTTTCTGCTTTTTAAATCACAGTGCTTATCCTCCTGAAGCAGGTACAAATACACATACGTAAGCATATACACATACATACAGTGCAGATGCACTATTACAGAATCATTTAGGCTGGAAAAGACCTCTGAGATCATCGAGTCCAACCTTTGACTGATCACCACCTTGTCAATTAGACCATAGCACTGAGTGCCACATCCAGTCGTTTCTTGAACACCTTCAGGGATGGTGATTCCACCAACTCCGCTGGGAAGTCCATTCCAATGTTTAACAACTGTTTCCATGAAGAAATTGCTCCTGCTGTCCAACCTGAATCCCCTGGCACAGCTTGAGGCCAGCTCCTCTTGTCCTGTCACTTGTTGCCTGGGAGAAGAGGCTGACCCCCACCTGGCTACAACCTCCTTTCACGTAGATGTAGAGAGTGATAAGGTTCCCCCAAGCCTCCTTTTCTCCAAGCTAAACACCCCCAGCTCCCTCAGCTACTTCTTATTGGACTTATCCTCCAAACCCTTCGCCAGCATCACTGCTCTTCTCTGGACTTGTTCCAGCACCTCAATGTCTTTCCTGAACTGAGGGGCCCAGAACTGGACACAACATTCAAAACACTACATAAACATAAGGCATAATCTTCCCCACACACACTTTTCCTCTCAGGCAGTATTTCTCCTTGGCTTTGCATCACAGAGCTATTCTCTTCAGACTGTTCTTCGTTACTGGAGGGCTCATTTGACAGTAGTTTTATGGCCAGAGGGCTCTCGGTATTTGAGGTCTCCAGAGGAGGGATTGGGCTGTTTGCCATTTCGGGCAATGCAATCCAGTTCCTCAGAGGTGCTGCATTACTGGAAGGCGCCATTTACATTCCCAGACTCACATTCACGTTCTCAGATGTCACTGAGGGCTGGCAGTCACCCCCAGAGATGTCAGGCTTTGATCCAACAGTCCTGTGTCTTTAAAGAGGCCAAGCACAGACAAGAGGCAACTGGATGGGCATAACGTCTGTGGAAGGTTTTGCATCCATTTGCTCCTGGACTTAAGGCTCAAATACTCTATCATTCACTTCTCCAGGGAACATTGATTAGCTTGTAAATTAATGGAGTATTTTCAGTCAAGAGCTCAAGGATAGAACACAGCAAAAATTACAGCATTCCTTATTATCCTATGAATATCAAAACCTTTTCTGCCTTGTTGACTAGACCTATTTCAGTTGTGATACATTAGCCTAAGTAATGAAAAGCGAGGATGAAAAGTCAAAGGGAAAGAAAAATGATACTGCTAAGATTTGCTGCACAAAGATTAGTTGCATTTCTTCTCAGTTACATTCAGCGTAGTATTTTATATAAGCTCTCTCTTCTAATTCAAAGCTAGCGTACCTGGGCTTTTTTCTTGTCTCTATTAATTTGATAGATAAAAAAAAAAAAGCAATACCTTCTTTTTTAGCAAGGTGTTGGGTTTTTGTGTTTTGTTTTGTTTTTTGGTTTGGTTTGGTTTGGTTTGGTTTGGTTTGGTTTGGTTTGGTTTGTTTTTTTTGGTAGCTTTCAATTCTCTTTCTTGAAAGAGATTTTTAAAGATACTGATATCTAGAGAGAGTGTACCGGGGAACTGGAAGCAGTTCTCCTGCATTTCCCATTTAGCTTTGGCACTGTGGAACCCATTCCTTTCTTTTGCTTGTCCTGGGTGGTAGAGGCTCTTGAGGGCACCTTCTCATTAGTTACACAGTACAGGCCACAGTTTCTGTGTGGGAGGTAAGGAGAGTTACCTTCTCTGCAAGGTGCTTGCTCTTCTTCCACAAAGGTGGGTGTGTGCCTGTATAAACACATGGATTTGGCCCCCACCTTTTGCAAACACAGCAGCTGGTTAGTAAGTAATTTCAAACACCATCAGGTCCTTAAGTAAGAGGTCTCATGATACCAGCCTTTATTTGCATGGGGAGAGGCTGCTGTTTGCATCCCTGAAGCTCTGGGCAGGAAGGATGGCACCACTGTGAAACTGCCTTTACAAGCTGCCTTGGCAGGTTCTGGAAGTGATCATCAGTCTGGTCACTGGTTTATCTGTACAGAGAGAATGGATGACATCCATTTTATAATGGCCTTATTTAAAGCATTTCTCAGCCTTTATCTTTAGTCTCCCAGTAGAGTAGTCAAAGGAAAAAAAAATAGTTCCATTTCCCTCTTTTCTAGAGAAAAATCTGGTTTAAATGGTTAAGCTGTAGCACTTCATAACCAAGCTTCCATTTCTCTTCAGATATCCAGAACTGCTGAACTAACCGCTTGATTCCTATTTGGGCAACTTGATTATGATTTCGCCAAGCATGTTCTCAGCCACAGTTGCTCTCTTTGAGGTTCAGACTATTCCAGGGAGAGGAGTTCCTACCAGTGCTGAAGAGAAAGGAAGCTTCAAAAATTGAAAAGGGAGCATTAATGGAAGAGAAATTACAATTTTTCCATCAGCACCACTGCAGGAGAGGAGCTGATGGCAGAAATTTGAAAATGCAGCATCTTGGTGTTCACTGCTGCTCCCTTTAGCATGCTTAGTGTCTCAGGGAAGGCACTTGTTTTGGGCAGTCTTACATTTGGGTCCAAAGCTTTTTGTTTCCTTTTTCACAGGACTTTTAGTCCCTGGTGACTTGCACTCAACAACTGTAAACTATCAATAGACACAGTAAGTGCATTCCTGGGTTGAAATTCTGGTCTCTGTCTAGCCAAAAATCACATAATATCTAAATCTGGTGGGTTTTGTATGTTTAATAATTTGTACTCTAAGTTTGCTTCTCTGTTGACTGTCCTGTCTGCTCTGTTGACGTAACATGCTCCATGAATCATGTCTGGACTAGTACAGTTCTTTCCTCAGCACCCACCCTTAGTTCTCAGTGCAGGGGTAGATAAGGCAAATTGTACTTGCTAGCTAATGCTCCAGGAGAGAATTGAGTGTTCTGAATGAGCTGCATCACTGTTTTAAACTATATACTATATATTATACTATATACTGCACAGTAACTTGAATAGATTATCAAAGTTGTAACATAGGATAAAGCTTTCTGGAAAAAAAAGAAAGTATGAAGAGCTTATGGTGTCAATTAGTTAAAAAGCGAACCCTAGTTTCACTAGCCTTGTGTAAGCAGAATACCTACCTGCATGCTATTGGAATGTCTTTTGTCACATTGTTTTAAAGTAGTTAGGTCTCGAATGTTTGCAAGTCACAGCTTGTAGTTTAAAACAGAACACCTCTTGGAGGTGTAGGCAAGGTTCCCATCCAGTCCTCAACTCCTGTAGACAAACTAATAGGCTTTTTTTTGTTTTAATCTTTCCATACATTAAAATGATTGCATTTCACTAGCACATCTGCCCTCAGTTCTTTCAGCCGCTTACACAACCTCTGCCAGGCAGTGTCATGTTTGTTTTGCCCTTCTGATGTTTCAAGTTTACTAACCTGTCAATAAAGCAATCTGTCCATAATCTACACTTCCTCCACTGGAAAAGAGATGAAGTAGCCATGCAAACTGAATGTAGATGCTGAGCTTTTTGAGCCCAGTTAGTGGAAGAGCATTCTGAGAGGCCTGAGTACCTGTGTCTTGTTTTGAAACAATCAGATCCATCCCCTGGCTTCTTTTAGAGAACCAGGGCTCCTCAGAGAGGCAGGGTGAGACATTCTTAACAATTTACTGGCACCCCTTTTTCCCCCCTTTTCTTTCCAGTTCTGAGTCTCGGCAGTGTAGAATGTGAAGCTGAGGGGCAAGTGCAAGTTGCTCATGAGGACAAGTAGCTTTTATTTGTTAGAGCAGAAAATGATGTGGGGAAAGGTGCAAAGTGAAAGAGGATTTAGCCAAAGATGAGAAGAATTGTTCAATTAGTATTCTGAATTGCTCTTATTAATCTGGAATACTTTCAGGTTACGAATCTTCTTGTAGAGAGGGACATATCCTTCTTGTATGAAGGGTGTGATGGAGTGTGTGCTGCCTCATCATAAACAACTTCATAAGCAGCAAATGCTTCCTAGGGATGCAAAAGCTCTTAAGAAATTTAATTTAGGTTGTGGATGATAAGATGGCCTTATTGTCAATCACAATGTATCTAAACTCAACATTTTTGACAGTCATCTGATGTTCACCAGACTATGGCCAAAAAAATCTGAATGTTAACCTCAGTGAATGGAAAGACCTAAGGAGTCATTAGGAGTTTGAAAAACATGTGTCACCTCTGATTCTGCATGAAGAAGGTGGGAAATCTCTGTAATTGCCAGCTGTAAAACACACACCTCAGTGTCCACATTTTTGTTTACTAAACTTATGGTTGGCTTATTTTCTCTTAGAGACTGCTGTGTAGAAAGTTATGGATCCACACAGAGAATCAGGAGTGGACAGTGTGTGCCAGCATAAGATGGGTTTGTAATATTGTAGTGGTGCAATGACCATGAAGTGGAGAAAAGTGAGACTGCAGTTTCCATGGACTCAGCTCTTGGTGCTTGGTGACCCTGAACAAACAAGCAGGTGGAAACAGCTGCTAGACCTTATCAGAGTGAAGAGAAACAAGGTGCCTTTTGCTGAGAGGTGAGGCAAACCAGGCAGGTGTTCTGGCTGAAAACACAACAAGCAAAGGTCAGAGAACACAGATCAGTATCACATTTTTTTTTGATCTTAAATAGGGTCTTAGATTTCCAGGCAAATAACTGATGCAACAGCAAAGGGGTTACTCCTAATTAAAGGTATCAAATCCTGCTCTCGTTTGTGTCACTGGGAGTCTGAAATAATTCAAAAGCTTTAGTAAATGTACTTTGTTAGTAATAAATAAAAAAAACCCCACAACATTAAAAGAGTGACTAGGATTTCTTCAAGGATTCCTATTGGTCTAGCTTAGTGTAAGTTGTTTTTTTTTCTGTCAAGTTAGGTAAACAAAACTGTGCATTACTAATAGATATTCTGAAAGTAACAGTCTTCATTAGAAATTCCAGTCTATGCCTGTGTTTAGAATTGTTATAAAATTTGCCAGATCCTCAAGTGCTATAGAGGGCACAGGCTTAAGCTCTGCCAGGGGAGGTTTAGGTTGGATATTAGAAAGAAGTTCCTTACAGAGAGAGTGATCAGGCATTGGAATGGCCTGCCCAGAGAGGTGGTGGATTCACTGTCCCTGGATGTTTTTAAGATGAGGCTGGATGTGGCACTGAGTGCCATGATCTGGTAATCACAGTGGGGTTGGATCAAGGGTTGGACTTGATAATCTCGGAGGTCTCTTCCAACCCAGTTAATTTTATGATTCTATAATTCTATGATGTGACCTCTCTTTTCCAGTTAAATCTCAAAAAAAAAAAATATTTTTAGGCTAAATCAAGTTGGCTGAAGAACTACCTCACAATTTTTATCTGTCGGAATTATTACCCTCTGAGTAGTAAAATATTGAAGAGAGAAAGATTTTCTTCTCAACAAAACCAAGCTATTGCTGTAACACAGTGAGAGTGCCTAGGATTGATTCCTTGATCCAGGAACCAGTTAGTAAAGGCACAACCAGTAAGTTCTCCAAGAGGCTACAAAAGAGACTTTCTCTTAGAGACACAGTGCCCACCCAGTGCTTCATCAGAGTCCATCTGAGAGCCATGCACCACTTCTAAAGCTTACAGCATTCTTGTTAGTTGTGGGAATAAATTCTGGCTTGTCTGGCACTTTTCATGTGTGGGGAGTTGTGCATCAAGTTCAGTTTCCTGCTTCTCCCTTGTTTGGATATTGGTTGCTGCAACTGCTCTGTCAACAAGCCATGGTAAGGGAGCAGTGTAAGTCAAAGGGTGGTTGTTCACCTTTTCCCTGGTTTTAGGTCAGTCTTCTCACATATAACACACTGAGTTTAGGCATCCAAGGTTGTCTTTTACAGATCATGTCCAACGGGTAGGGAGATTTAAAAACAAATCACCATGAATATTTTTACTTTCGGCCTCTATTAGATCCATCTGTTTATTATAAAAGAAATGAAATGTGAGGGTTTTTTTATCTTCTCTGTAAGGTAAGAGACAGAGTCAGGAGAATGAATCTTTTATGTGGGCTGGGACAATTCTGTGATCTACTGACATCTGTTAAGAGATTATAGTATGGACTGTCTTTCCCCTTCTCAAACACAGGTAGCAAATTAATCATGGGAAGAAAAGCTTTAGGGCAAAAGAGAACTTTTTTCCACTGGTTTTGATTACATGGCTTAATCCATTGGCTCTAGGAGCTGTTTGTTTAAGATTTTAGCTGAAACCATGTTATCTCATTAAACAGTAAGCCTTAGATAGTAGGGTAACAAGAGTATCAAAGGCTTTAGGATATACAGGCTATAATACAAGATGTAAAGCATAAACATTTTGTCTTTTTATTTTTTATTTGCATCTGTTATAATCTTAGAATGGTTGAAATACAAAGGACACAGATGAATGGGTTGAATCTGCAGCCGGCTACATCTGTACGGTCATACAGTGGCAGAGTGGTATCAGTTTACTGTGGCTAGGAGATTGACCCAGCAACACATCATTCCATACATGATGAGCCTACATCTTCTCTAAACCTTTGCCTGAACTTCAGGAGGGGTAGATTCAACAAAATCAGAAGAATGAAACTGTTTTTTTACCAGTGAGTAGGAGGAGAGAGAGTGAGCGTGTTCTACCATTGCTTTACCTTCTGTGCATGTTTGTAGTCAGGAAGATGTGTGAGATGCCCATAGTCCAGCTTGATGGTGTTTTGTGTTATGATTTACTCAGGTAAACTGTGGAAATGGAAGGAAAGGGGTGAATGGAAACGTGTTTCTGTTTAGTTCTGTTTCATCGAAGGTTACGCAGATGTGAGGGGGAAAAAAGCACTGTAGAATGGTGGCTTCAAATGTATTCCCTTGAGAAATGCATTTCTCTGTCAGCTGAGTAAGTCTTAACTTTGTCCTTCCTCCTCTCTGATTCACAAACAGCATTTTGGCATCTTTTGTGGATTGAGTGTCTGCCTGGCCTTTGGAGGGACTGAGTCACTGTGATAGCACTAAGGAATACCACACTGGTGAATTTATCAGCTGCCAAATCATGGTTGTTCACCAATGCAGCTTATAGAGAGAACCCTCCTCCAACTATTCTACCTATCCTGATTTACCTTATTAACAAGTCCACTTCTCCCTTCCAGTTAGTAATATATTGTAATACAGAATAATTGTTAAAAAAATATACAGGGCGGGGTGGGAATTTTGGATCTGTTTACTTGCTATTCTGTCTGGAAATGACTCAGAGCCTGTTTGTGAATTTACATCACATGAGGAATCCCTCAAACTTCTTCTCTTAGAAAGTCCAGGGGGAGGGAGAAGTATCCCAGGGCATGTAGAGAGGCTGACACCATGGTGTCAGGCAAAGGGGAACCTTAGTGGTTCTTCTGTGTCCAAGATGTTTTGTAGCTGTCAGCAGGGGAAAGTTTTGGCTCCCAGTAGGTGTTTGTCTTGGACTTCATAGTAGAAATTGGTAATACATTCATATTCTTGTGTCCCTTTTGGAAGGACATAAAGAGTATGCTGAAGACCCTTTTTCATTTCTTCCTCATTGGAGTTTGTTTAGGAGATGGAATA
Organism: Empidonax traillii; assembly: GCF_003031625.1. Taxonomy (NCBI): domain Eukaryota; kingdom Metazoa; phylum Chordata; class Aves; order Passeriformes; family Tyrannidae; genus Empidonax; species Empidonax traillii. Next base: position 180,521 of record NW_020955288.1, on the reverse strand, counting down.
AATATTCATGAATAGTCATCATCTCATGTTGTTGATATCCTCTAGAGACATGATTTCAGATGGAAAATTAAACTAAGGCGGAAAAGAAAAGGGCTCTTTTGTAATTCCAACTAATGCTCCAAAGAGGAGGTCTTGAAGAAGCTTCAGAGTCAACACCTATGACCAGATGCTGACTTCTTCCTTAGGCAGACATTAATCTCCTGTTTTTAAAGTCTTCAAGTGCTGGAGATGATTTATTCCAATGCTTTTCCATGCTTACTGAAAAGTCTCTATTGATGTACTTTAAACACCTTCTTCTTCCATCTACAGCTCATGGAAAAGAAAATTATTCCATTTCCTCTACAGTAACAGCAGTCTCCTACACTGTCAACTCTGCCATAGGCAGAATCCATTCTAGGTGAATCCTTACCTGGGTATTTCTGTTGCAGTATTATTACCTTTGGCTGGCACCTTAAACACAGTTAATGAGTCTGTTGAAACTGTAAACTCCCCCAAAAGCATATAAGGATAAAGCACATGAGATTCAGGGCTTGAAATAAGTTCTGTGAGGGATAGGGCACAGGTTGGTGTTTTATGGTGTGCTACTCTTAATTCAGCAAGCAGCTATTAGGTATAGAATTCTTGTTTTTAAACGGTTTCCTTTTTGCACAGCTGTTTCACATCCTTGCTGTGTACAGCTACTCTGGGTTGTTTTGGTACAACAAATTTACAAAATTTACATAGTTTATTGGTGAATCATGGAGACTTTGTAGCTGCCAATTGTAGAGGAAAGAGTCGCCTGCATTGAAATTCAGCCCCGGGGAAACATCATTACATGAAAGCTGTATGATTACTGGCTACTTACAAATAATGGCACTTTGGAGCTTTGAGCACAGGTTTACAGTGGTTCCATAACTGTTACTGGATCTCAAGACATTTAGAATAAAACCCAAGAGGTTTTAGACCACCAGTGTTTAGACACATCTTTTGGTTATCAAAGGGTGAAGAATTGTTGTGCTCCAGTTAACAGATCCATGGGTAGATGCTCTTCTTTGTTAAGACAGTTAGTTTCGATATCATTAGGAAAACTTTGTTTATAACCATACATCGTATTCTGACCTCACTTGATTATCTCACACTACATGAAAAGCATGGAACAATTAAACATGCAGCACGTGGCTATTAGGTTGGGATCTCACATGGTGTAGCTTCAGAATGTTCCTTCTCCAATTATGGATAGAGAAGATTAAAGTCGCTGTGGATTTAAAAAATTATGGACTGAGTGTGTAGCGTGACACCAAGTTTCCAGAAAGCCTGAAGGAAGATATTATTATCAGAATTCCTATCATCCTGCTCTGCCTTTGGTACATCTGACAAGTAGGAGGAAAGAAAAGAAATTCCATGTTATAAACTGTCTGCTCTAGAGCCAGTGCGTAGGATGAGACATAACTTCTGATTTTGCAGTCAGTCACTGTGATATGTAGCCTTTCATAAATATAAATATATATATATACTCAGATATATGTATATATATAGGGAGAGAGAGAGAGACAGACTTTTTGGATAGCTCCTAATTTCCATATTAATTTAATTACTTGTCAGATTATAATTTGTGGGGGTTTTCTACCAAATTTGAACAGTTGTTTTAGTGTGCCTCCTCTGATACCATTGCAAAATAGATTGAAACAAGTACTTGGTACTGTGTTTCCTACGCAGGAGCATTTACTGTAATAAATGTAGAGACTGTAGTCCTGCCAGGATCAGATCATTATTACTGGGAAAAATATGGGGTGAGGGAAGAAAATGAAATGAGTGCTTCTGCAGAGTGGCCTGCTACGATACTGTTATGACTTACAGAGATTTTGACCATGCATGAACAGAACATGATCTGACAGAGCATCCAGGCACTGTATGTGTGGTGAGAATCGGCAGATGGTGTAGAAAGGGATGCAGTTCTTGTTCTAGTTTTGGTGGTGAGCAGTTTATTGGGAGACCACAACCTGCCCCAGTTAATTCCCCTGGCTTTTTGACAGCATGTTAAGGCTAACATAGCTGTGTTGCTTTTGGCTAAAGCCAAGCTCGAGTGCCACCTTCAGTTATGTCACGTAGACACCTTTTACATCCATTTATATTGCAGCACGTGGAGAGCCAGAAATAAAGTTTTTCCAATTAAAATGTTTATGGGAAACAGAGGAAAAGGAATCAGGTGAGATTAGCTCTATGGAAAAGCTAAAGACAAAACCAGGGGAGTCACTTGTGTTTTCTTATTTATTAGTTTTAAGCTCAGAAGGGACATTCTGGTTGAACAGCCACCCAAATACCTGACTTTCCCACATAGCTCTGGGATGTGACCCATATCATGGTTTGCAACTCATGTCTGCTCTTTTTAGTATGTCTTTTTTTAACAGTAGTTTTCAATTTTACGAGTTCTGTGTGCTTGGCAGGACAGCAGTATGAGGTTTGCGCTGCTGGAAAGTATTACAGAGGTTTTGAGGTATTTCAAGGCAAATTAATTCATATCTCATTAAAGACAAATGCATTATGTGCCCTGTCTAGACAAGTAAGAGAGTAGGAACTGGAGTGCTACTGCAATTCATATTAACGTAGTAGTTTCCATAAAACAATATTCCATTCTGTGTAATTCTGCCATTTTTCTAATGTGTGTAGGATATAAAACAGGTTTTATGCTTTTTTTTTTCCTTGCTACTCAGCAGTTTTTGCCATCTGCTGCAATAATGGAGACCAGCCCTATGTGAAGCAACTTGTAGAAATTAAAACAAAACCTAGAAGGGGATATGTAAACACACAAGTAAATGTTAAGTCTTAGAAGTGCCAATTGGTAAGAAATGTCAGTTCCAAAACCAACAGTGGTTTTGCTAAAGCCCTTCAGATATTGCTGAAATTATTGTCTCCCTGGTACAGCTGGGTGAGCTCTTACACTGCCTGGGAAGGATCTGTAGCTACTGTTTGTGGAGTTTTATTTTAGTTACAGGTTTTTGAAAGGGGCATTGCTTTGCATCCAGAGCTTTTAAAAAACATGTAAGATGGCTCTTTGTTCAGTGATTTTGTAGATTGTGGGAGGTGCTTCCACGCATCTGTTCCATTTGCCCTCCCCTCCTCCTATATGTTCAGTGTCTGCCTTTGATAGATGGGTTAATGACCACTGAAAAGTTGTATATAAAGTCATGAACAGCGACTTTCTCTGCTCTCTTGGGTTCCAAGCTAAAATGTAAAGAGCCCAGAAGGAAAGCTTATTCCAGACAGTCGTTTGCCTCTCCCCGGCAGACAAATATTAGCCGAAGATATGACTAGTGAAGAGAGAGTTTTATTTAAAGTGATCTTTGAAGAAGGACTTTCTGAGAATGTGGAGGTAGGGTGAGTGTGAGTGGGGAGAGGGAATAGACAAATCAAATGTCCATTTTGAAATTAAAATAAATTATTCCATTTTGAAAGTCAGACAGTCCTAGAATAGACTTGAGCATATTTTCTAGTCTACTCTTAGGGTTTTAATTAAGGATTAAGGGGGAAAAGAGCAAAGTGAAATGAGCATGATTTCAATATACAAGTATATACAATATACAGCAAAACCAAGTATTAAAATAGTGAGGTAAAGAAACCAGATGAACACTGCCAAAGAATGTGGGTTTCTGTGTGAAAGTAGGTTAACTCTGTGTAGTTCTGCTTTCAGAACCTGAACTGAGAAATTCTTTGCTTCTCCTTCTTTATCCTTATGTGCTCTAAGGGCAGAGGATGATGTGGTCCACACCACAGAGGGCTGCATTTCACCAGTCAGTACAGTCTGCCAAAATAGTCTGTAGTATCTCCAGGCCAAGGACTTGCTGTGGGCTGGAGGGTGGAGATTGACACATCACACTGAAAGAAAACTTTTTTCTTTTGTGCCTTTCCATGTATATGTGAACATAAAGCCCAAAGGGAAGCAGTGGTGTCAAAACATGTCACACCAGTTCTGACCTATACAGTCCTGCACCATCTGTTTCCTTTTCCTGGAACCTGTGGTCCTGCCATACTTGACTATCACTAACATCAGTCACTCTTTTATTCTCAAATGTGAACACTAACCATTCTTTAGGAAAGCCAGTGATAGCTTGGCATAATCTGCCAGAGACAAGAAACCTGAAGTTTTTTCAGCAGCAGTTGTTTTAGCAGTCTATGATACAAGGAACCTTTGCCACGAGTTTCAGTTTTTTGTTGGGTGGTTTTTTTCCCCCTATTGGTTCTGGAACAGATCCTAACCCCAAATTGCTTCCAGGTGTTGCAGGATATTCACTGTGGAGTACAATTTTATGAGTCCACAGGATGCTGAGTATGTCCTTACAGGTACATAGCATGGTATTCTCTGTCCTGGCCTCTGTTGTTTACGGGTCCTATTATACCCAGTAAAAACCAGACAATCCTGCTTTCACTCCGTATTATTCTTTAACGTATTCCTTTGCTGCAACATTAAATTACCTGGTATAACGCTGAAATGGGTTTCAGAGAGATGTACACCATTATCAGTGTAGCTAATTCTGTCTTTATCTGGGCTATCTGCTCAACTTGTGTGCTCTGCTGCCTGTCAGAAGCCAGCACTCCCTCTCCTGTTTACGCAGTTGCTCTTGCAAGGACAAAATATTCTGAGAAATACCTTAGTTTGCAGAATCCCAGGAAAAAATGGATTGTTCAGGATCTGTTGTAACTGATGAAGATGTTCAGATTTGCTCCTTGTCCAGCAGTTGTTGTGTCTCAAGCAGTGGACTATAAAAGATCTGCAGCGTGATAAAATAAATAAAAATAAATTATTTTAAAAAGATACATGGTTACACATCTGCAAGTAAGAGTTACTGAGTTCTGCATTGACTCATAGTCATAGATTATAATATCTGAGTGAAGGAAGTCAGTTTTAAGTGTGGCACAAAATTTTTTTCACAGACAGCATGTGGAAGGAAGCCCTTTTTATGCCAGGAAAGAAAACTGTGAAGGGATTTTTCCCAACTGGAAACCCTCATAAAATTGGAAGTCTGAACTGGTGGGATACAATTCAGTAAGTGAGGAAAAAAGGAGTTTTTTGATGTGGGACTCACTAGCTGGGAGAAGGCAGTGACTGGAGATCTGCAACTTTGGTGTTAGATGGTTTTAGAACTAGGAGAGAGTTATTCCATGAGCTTGAAAACAATTGTGGCAAGATTTCTCCTTTGTGGAGAGGGACAGTTGGAAAAACTGACTACAGCAAGACCTGGCTGTTTGCCTGCAAGTGGATGGAACAGGAATGAAACAGTATAGTCTATTCTGAGTGTGGTTTATACAGACGGATTCATAACAGAAGCTGACAAAGCTACAAACAGAAAAGTGGCCAAAAAGAGCGTGGCTGCTGAAGAGAAGTGGCTGATTGCTCACTTGGAACAACAAAACCTCCAGCATACTATGTAACATTTGGATATTTGGATTTTGATCCGACTGATTGTGTAGCAACAGAAAAGCAAAAAAAGCAGAACACAGATAGTACTGGAATAATGAAGCTGAAAACATTATGATAATTTATAGCAGCATAGACCTGGTGATACTAATTTCTTAAAATAGCTAAAATGGCTTCTTCTGAATTATAACCATAACCTGAATATCCAGTCATTGACTTGAAAATAATCAGGCCCTAGGCTGTGTTTGGCTTCTGTTCTATGTTCTGGGTGATCAAACTGCTTGCAAACATCTAAGGTGGCCAAAATGGGCAATTCAAGGCATTGCTGTTCTTTCAGAATAGCCTTGCCTCACATGGGGCAAGAAGCCTCCATAAAGTTTAATCTGGAGAAAATCTGAAGAAAATGAAAAGCTTAGTGGAAACTTTCAGTAAAGGTAAACAGTTGGTCTGTTCCAGTAAGTGAGATTAATATCTGCTAAAGAGCAGTCAAGTGGTTACTTCAGAGAATTCAGAGATTTTTGTGTAATTTCCTTCCCTTTCCTTTCCCTTTTTCTCTTTCTCTTTCCCCTTCCTCTCCTTACCTTCTTGACTAATAGCAAAAAGATAACATCAACCTTATGATGGATGCTACAAAGCAATGATGGGGTACAGGTGACTCAGAATGGTGCTATGATTTATTTTTCTATTGACCAGATTGTTTCCAGTCTGAAAAAACAACAAAGCACTTTAGAGAACAAGGTCTATCACACAATTTTGAGGAGGTAACCTGTAGATGGGAAGAGAAAACAGGCCCTCCCTGTGAACCAGACACCTGAGGGGTACACAGACATGTGCACTTACTCTGTATTACCCTCACTGCCATCCCTGCAGAGTGATGTTCTGGGAAGAATTCCTGACCAGTTTGTGCATTCATCCCATGCAGCAGGAGCCAAAGGGGAGCTGTCTCTTCCACAGTGCTTGTAGGACTTCTGCGTGAGGAAACTGCAGTCTGAGTTTGCAATTCCAATTCAGGCTCAGGTGTCTCGGTCCCATGAACACTTCTGTTTAGGCCATGAAGTAACCCCAGGATTGAAATACCAGACGTGCTCAGGCACCTTTGCTGGCTTGAGGCCTATCCTGGAGTCCAGGCTGGGTAGCAAAGGCGGATGCACAAGGGAATGTGGGGCTGCTTTTCCCTAGGATGTTTGGGACTCTTTAGTACTTGTCAATCATATGTTCCTAAATGTAAATTCACTGAGAGCAGGGAGATGCCAGCTGAGAATCTGCTCCTGCAATATTCGAAATAAATTAAAGAAAGGATTTAAAATTTACATATGTAGGTATTTCAAAATTTGCAGCTGTGAGGTTGCAGGTGATGGGCTGTGGTGACAGGTATGTGAAAGAAATGCCATCAGCCAAAGAAAAGGAAATCCAGTGGTGTGTTACATGCATGCTTCCCAGAAGTACTGGCTGTGCAGTAGTGCTGCTGCTATCATGAAGCCCCAGGGATGTTGAACATTACCAGTCCTGGAGAAGGAAGAACTGCATTTCTCAGCATAGAAAAAATTGCTGACAAAAATACTCAGGCACTGCAAAGATTGCCTGAGAAGGATTTGTGTGCCCCCTGAAAGGGGAGCAGAGGAACAGTTAAAAGGAAAAGCAAACACATTCCCCTTTTCCCTGAGGGAGGTCCTTGCTGGTTTAGTGAAGCTGAGCATGCTGGGGAGTTTCTGATGCCGGCACTGATATTGCTGGGGAAGAGGAGGGAGGACAGCTTACAGCTACCTGGCCTGAGATCAAGAGAGTTGGTGCAGAAGGGTCTCCCATAGAGCATAAAGATACTCCTGGCTGCTGTGGCTGCAGTAGTGTAGCCTCTTTCCTTCAGTCTTGTCACCCATCTGAAAAAACAACCAATAAGTAATAAATCAAAACTGTACTCAAATACAACAGATTTAATACAAATGTCTTCAGTGCCCCCCTCAATCAAAAAAAAAAAAAAGAAAAAGGAAGTCCCAAACAACAAAAGCACACAAAGCCTGCAGAACGAGATAATGTCTTCTCTTGAGGTTGCTGGTATTAATATGTATACAAGAAGTGAAGCCACCTAACAATTTGAGGCCAGAGTGTTTAGATAAACCAGGGAGATAACACTGGTCTCTTACAGAGCTGTGGCTGTGTGAAGAATTGAAGCAAGCTTTTTTTATTTTGTTCCCAAGTAAGAAATAGAATCAATCAAGAGCTTCTGGTATTTCAAGAAGAGATATAGATTTCAGTCACACAGTGGCAAATTACACTTTTATCCTTTTCTTCAGGAGTGTATCATCGATGAAGACTGTGAAACAGGGAAATATTGCCAGTTCTCCACCTTTGAATACAAATGTCAGCTCTGCAAAACCCAGCATGCAGTAAGTCCTGAACGAGATGTGATTTTGTGTGATGTGTAGAAACTCAGTGTTATTGTTGCTAATGTCAACAAGCAAAATTGATAGAAAAGAAGCTGCAAAGCATTCTGCATGAGAGTAAAAAAAATTGTGTGTAGAGTTTTTTGGGTTGTGTGGGGTTTTCCTGCCTGTTAACAAAATTAAGCTTTAAGGTTTCTGTTCTCATACGCTCCAAAATCCTCCCTAAGCTCCTCCTGACTCAAGTTTGCCTTGTTGGGTGGCCTAAGGACAGTGTAAAGTAACACATTGTAGGTTGCCAGTGGAATGGGCAAAGAGGAAATCCTGTGGCAGCTCCTAAGGCTCAGCTGACGGTTGTTTCCAGCTCTGGATTCACAAAGGGAATTGCAGCAGCCTGCCCTCTTGCCTTCACTGACAAACTGTGCAATGCTGTAGTGCAGTGGGGACTGCACAGGGTCCTCTTATGTTATTTGAATCTGTCAGCTTGGGGAAGCAGTCAGTTCCTGTCTTTTGAGCTAAAAGATAGATGTTCTTAATAGTAGCTATGATTAAAATTGTCTTCTGTAAGGGACAGATGCCTGAGAAGTTCAGGCTTTTTCTGTGGTCAAAATGCAGTTGAGAAGCAGCCTGTCGAAAAAGCCCTTTTATTTGACTGCCCCTTTTTAGCTAAGTTCTGCTGATGGCCTCTTGTAAAACAAATTCATTCCTCAAAGCATTTGCGGACAGTCCAATGTTCAAGCAACTAAATGTTGCTGTAAATTCATGTAAAGCCATTAGGATTGCTATAACTTAAAAGCATCAGGCTGTTCCTGAAATTATTTAAATCGTTATCTTGATAGCTTCAGGGAGCTCTATTGACTTCAGTGGACTGAAAGCTTGCTTAAAGTTCTGAAAATGTCCTATCTGTGTCATTGAGAAAGCTTATTCTTCATATTTTAGAAAATGTTAAACTGATATTTTTTCATGTTAACATGGAATAATTCAAAATTAAGATCGAGATGCCCCTCACCTACACCCCCCTGTAATCCCACCTTTTCAGTCCTCAGCAGAACGTTTGTAGGATAAAGTAAAAATGGAGTGCTAGCTACACTTCTGTTGTAAAGTGAGCTCAGACTGAAGGACGTGGGATCAATTCCCTGACCTAGAACCCCCACAATTACAAAGCATTTTTCTCCCTAATTAGCAGGTCTTAATAATACCAGTGCAGTCCTACTCCTTACCCCAAGTCAAGCACTTCCTGTGGGATTCACTGGAAAAGAAATTCAGATTTTGTATGGCTGCCCAGACAGGGCTTAGCATAGGCAGGAAAAAGCTGTTAAAGCACTGACCTGCTAGGAATCCCTAAGATGTTAATCAAACTACCTAAAGAAAGGACACACCCTTTTTATTAGGTTGATTTATTAGGTGTGTGCAGTTGAAACACGGGGGCAGTTGTCACACAAAGCTATCTTTAGCCAGAGGTTTGCGTTTCTGCTTTTCAAAGAGGTTTTTTTTTCAGAGATTTTTTACAAAGATTCTTGGTTACCAATGAGATCTGGTTTTTATTACAACTGCAAAAGGATTTTAGTAAGTTTTTTTTTTTTTTTTTTTGCTGTGCTCTTTGAAAACAATCCTTCTGAACAAATTGTAAATTCCTGACTGAATTTAGCAATGGAAAAAAAAATCAGCACTGTTTTCCGTCAATAATGTTCCATTTCTTAATTTTTATTTCCCTTGATTGCAGAAGGGAAGGCTCCAGAGAGAACTTAGACCAGTCTTCCAGTACCTAAGGGACTACGGGAATGCTGGAAAAGGAACTTTTTATAAGGGCATGTAGTGAGAGAACAAGGGGGAATGTCTTCCCATTGACAGAAGGCAGGTTTAGATTAGGTAGTAGGAAAAAATTCTTTACTGTGAGGGTAGTGAGGCACTGGACCAGGTTGCCCAGAGAAGTTGTGGATGCCCCATCCCTGGGAGTGTTCAAGGCCAGGTTGGATGGAGCTTTGAGCAGCCTGGTCTAGGGAAAGTTGTCCCTGCCCATGGCAGGGGGGTTGGAACTGGATGATCTTCAAGGCCCTGTCCAGCCCACACCATGAGATGTCTGGCTGCTGATCAGTGTTCATGTGAATGCTAAAGTAAGAATTCAGGTCTTGTAGTACTGGAAGTATGTTAGTGTAAAAAGGGTGTTGTTACTGTAGTGTGGAGGTTCCTGTCTGGCAAAAAGTTCTATGTTTGCTTAAATGGAGAACCTCAAGCCGCTTTATTTACCAAGGGGAATATGACACACATATATTAAAAGCACAATATGCAGTTGTCATCAGGACCAGGTTAATTCTGTGTTTAGCTGTCTGTGATATAAGCAATTAGCGCTAAAGTGACAGTTTTCTCACATGGCTTTTCCGTTTGCAAGCCCTGCTCACGGGACGTTGAATGCTGCGGAGAACAGCTCTGCGTGTGGGGCGAGTGCAGGAAATCCACTTCAAAAGGAGAGAACGGCACCATTTGTGAGAACCAACACGACTGCAACCCTGGAATGTGCTGTGCTTTTCAGAAAGGTACAGAGAGGCTTATCCTATTCATTTCCACACACTATATAATATATAACATATCCCCTCTTTTACTCGGGGGAAGTTGCTAAATCTCTATAGAATCATTAGGTCATTCTCCCTTTATATAACTTCACCTGTAACTTCATTATAAAACTTTGATAGAATTAGGAGTGAGAAACAGTCTGATAGGGGTGCACAATGGTGAAAGAAAAGCCTATTGCACACTAAAGATGAGACCAGGACGAGAAGCACAAAAACTTATGTTTCTAAAGGGAAGTCTTACACATTTAAAAGTAGCGGAGCTCTGTTGTCAAATTTTCACCCAATAGACCAAAAATAAGAGAATTTAAAATATACAAAAAAAATTATGAGATTACTGGAAGTGGCTTCTCCTTCCTATCAGCAAGCAGACTGTCAGAATCAGAGTGCAGATACATTCCATACTCTTGAGTTTTATGTCCGCCTTTCAAGGCACCACACTGTGCAATACTGACCAGGCAGCCAAGATACATTGAGGAATGATGTCCCAGATTACGTTGTTGCTCCACATGGGAATGCGAAACTTGATTTACAGAAGGGAGGACAGGAGGAGAAGGTCTGAGGCCTGAAATTAATCCCAAATCCTGTCTGGTTAGGATCCAGTTTCTTCTATGTTTTATACCCACTGATTTCTCTCTGCATTTTTTGTAATTCACCCTAATTTTGTAGTGACAGGACACAATTCCAACCATCTCCCTACACCAGGTAGATACTTCTCTAGCTTTCTTCCTGGTTCTTGCTATGAGCAAGATGTGACCTTGTACCTGCATTGATGGTTGGGGTGCCTGTCCCGCTGTCAGCTTGCTGGTGGATCAGGCTGCCAGGGCATTTCAGGAAAACCAAGGAGATGCTCAGCTTTCCCATGCTAATTTTGACTATTACATAGTGGACCTTCACTGTTACTGAAGTTTTGGTTGGAGCAGTTTTTTCTCCCTTCATCAAGTTCTGCCTAAAGCATTTACAGGTTTTGCCACGCTCTGTCAGAGATTTCTTTGTGCTCTGATTCTGAAATAAGACAAGAAGAGCAGTTTCAATACATGCTTTTACTGTCACCATGCAGGACTCTGAATCTGCTTATGCTGCAGAGATGAGTCAATTAGTAGTATGCATCCCATTGGTGTTAGTAGCACCAGGCTGCTCTTTAGATCTCGACTAGAATTTTAGTACAAACTTGTAACTCAGGAAGGAACAACAGACATATAGTTATTAAGAAGAAATATATTTACTATATATATGCATATATAAACCAATAGATAAAAATATTGATGAAAATGGATAGAATGCACTTATTAAAACTTAAAATAGAGTTATTGATTAACATCAATGAATTTTTATTCTCTATGGTTGTGTGCTTTAGCAGGGTTTTTCAGGTTCGGCCTGCCTACTTCAAGGCATTTCTTCATCACCACAGTATTGCAAAAGGTTGTCCTAATAAAAATGTGTATTTTTTATATAAAAATAGTAGTAAACTATGGAGTTTTCACTGCTTAATATATAATCTGGTTAATATATAATCTGTTTTGAAATTGGGAACTGATAGGTGACATATATTGAAGCATATATATGTATACATGCACATACATGTGTATTTTGACCACATCTGTTTTAAAGACCTGAATTTTGAATTCCTCTCATATTTTATTCTGCCATATCGGGAGAACGAAGGCAAGAGGAGGAAGGGAGGTTGGATAGGAGCATCTGGAAATCTGAATTCCAGACTGACACTATAAGTTAGTAGCATCAGGAAACCCAGAGGATGAAGCCTTCTAAAATAATTTCTTACACAGTTTGAAATTCAGCCCTGTGCAGAAACAAGGATGCCAAGCCCCAAATGCCATCAGACAGCTTTGTGTGTAGCAGTATTACTGTAATAAATTAAATGTTGTAGTTCTTTTCACCTTATTAGTTAGTCTCTGAACAATTGCTCTGTATATTTGTAACCTCTGCAAAGAAATAGCAAAACTAACAGAGTTCTAAAATACAGAGGTATTTCTCTATTCAGATTTTAAACCATTAATGCCACACATTGCAAAGCATTCACTGTAAGGTTTTCTTGGGTTTATAATAATCTTTGGAATCTCCAAGGGATGGTGTTGTGCAGTACTGCTGTCTTGACACTCATTCTCTTTGGGAAGAGCAGGAGTTGATCTTGCTCATTAAACATAAACTTCAAATGTCTTACTCCCACCTAGTGGAAAAAACATTAATTTATGGCTCCCTTATTTGTAAGGGGACTTGAAAAAGAGTTCAGTTCTGTCCTTCTATATCATGCATACACACCTTAGAGATGAGGTCACCTCAGTTTAGCAGACAGCTACGGACTTCTCATAAACGCCTCTCCTTTGGCACCCAGAGCTGCTGTTCCCTGTGTGCACGCCCTTACCCGAGGAGGGTGAACCCTGCCACGATCCTTCCAACAGACTTCTCAACCTCATCACCTGGGACCTGGAACCCGATGGAGTGCTCGAGCAATGCCCATGTGCAAGTGGCTTGATCTGCCAATCTCAGAGGTAAAGATCCAAACCAGGCAAACAACCTGCTTAAAAATTCGGAGGGGTCTGTTTCTGTGGTAAATGGCTGCAGAACTTGCAGAGTCTGCCTCACTAGAGAATGTTTTGACAACTTTTCTCATCAGTAGCATTGAAACTTTCTGCTTTGTCCCACACAGATGTGCCTAATTGAGTTTGGCAACACGTTAATCCCATGTGAATTAAGCCTGTGAGTTAATCAGGCAGTACTTACAGCTGTTGAGATGTATCATTTCAATTTAATCCTCTGCATACTGTTCTTTGTCCACCAACTTTCTACGTTAGACTGAGCTTCTGTTAGATGTTTTCCTTGCTTTCATATGTAAGACACATGCAAGATATTTTAAATACAGTGTAGTATTTCCTGCACTACTGATCAGCTTTACAGACGGGCACATGTATTGAAGAAAAAAAAAATTAATCTATCTTGGTTTGTGCATTCCCCCAGTTCCAAACTAACCCAAAGTGCCAGTTTCTCTGTCACTAACTTGTGATCTGCTCTCAGACTTGAAACACTTCAAACTGTGCAGACTTCTTCACTAGCAATGAGTTTCACCAGATAGGAAGCAGGCTGTTTTCTGCTTGAACTTAAAACTTTGCATAGATAATGCCTTTAATCATTCTCTAAAAGGACAGTTATTTGCATAATCAGCAGTTTCACTGGGAGAAGTGAGGTCATTTCAGTTTTGCACTAAAAGCATTTTTAAAAAACTTACATGTTTCCTGTGAAATTCTCCAACTTTGTTCCTACCCTACCAGCATCATATTAACTTCCAACAAGACAGCATAGCTGGGATAGAGATGTAAATTAATATTTCTTTCCTCTGTGTCCAACTCTTTCTACATTTTTTCATGCATGAAAAGGAATTGGGTAACATTTTGTTTCATAAATGTCATCTAAGGAAACAAGCAGAGCTGATCCCATCCTTTCAGCACCAACATTCTAGTTAATGTGCCATTAACCTCAGGGAAGGTCTGTCAGCAAATGTCATGTCTAGTTATAAGAAAGGCATTTCAGATGAGGATATATGAACACAGAAATTACTTAGGGTGTGAATGTAACTGAACTGTCCAGCTATAGTCAGAAGAACTTTTTATCTGAATTACTGATTCTGATAACATTTTTTATAATAAAAGAAAGTCCCTCTCTGCTTGAAATGGCCGGTGACCATTTCATATTACGAGCAAGGGATAAACACTGAAACTATTAGATTATACCAAAAAGAACACAGGGACAGTCTGTGCACAAATGGAAGTCTTAGAACTCCTAGAGAGCAAAAGAATTCAAAATATACAGAAAATAAGCTTCAGGAACATCTTTAGTTCATTTATGCTGTTTCCACTGGAAGAGGATACAGCTTTCAGCAGTTGCTGAGGGGTACCTGGCACAAGTAGTGCTCACCTGACATGGACCTGTAGCCCAGTTCCATCCCCTGCAGTGCAGAGAAATAGCAGAGGAACCATGATCAACTTCTGTTCCCCTGCCTCCTGACTACAACTATAAATTATCCCTTTCATGGTTGCTGCAAAAAACGTGGGATGTTTGTCTGGAGGACAAGTGAAGCCGCTTTTCAAAGTGGCTTCACAAAACAGGGAGAGCAGCAACTGTAGTGATTACACTGCCCTGTGCAGAACCAAACACATAAAGCTCAGAGTTTTCCTCTTAAGCTGGATGACCGTATTTCTAAACTTGGTATTATGACAAGGTCTAGTCACCCTCGGAGCCTGCAGAAGGGCCAGGGTGTGCTGAGGGCCACTGCCACCTTGTGTCCCCGAATCAAACATCTCTGTGCTCTTTGGATCTGTTCTAGCTCTGTATGTGAAAATCTCACCTTTAACTCTCCAGCTGTCAAGCTTGTAAAAAACCAGATCTTTATGAAATCAGCCAGGATAGATGTATTATGCATTTAACATGTTTTCAGGTGGGGAGGGAACTGTACAAAGAAAGCAGCAGAACACAAAGTGATGTACTGTATGACCAGTTGTGTCTCTCTTTTCCCAACAGCCACAGCCCTACGTCTGTGTGTGAACTGTCTGCCAATGAAACCCGGAATAATGACAAAGAAGATCCCTTAATCATGGAGGAGATGCCATTTCTCAGCTTAATCCCCAGAGATATTCTCTCTGATTATGAAGAAAGCAGTGTCATTCAGGAAGTGCGTAGAGAATTAGAAAGTCTGGAGGCCCAAGCTGGTTTGAAGCCTGAGCCTGACTCAGCTCAGGACCTGGTTCTGGGAGATGAAATTTAAAGTCCAAGCACCAGGCAGTTTAGTTAGTCATTTGTAGAATTTTTTTGTCTAGTGTCTTGCTTATATAAACCCTAAAACACACACTGCTGGATAGAAGTGCAATAAACAAGGTCTTCAATGAAAATCCTTCTCTGTGCACCAAACCTGCATGTTCCAACTACTGTTGAATTCATTCAATCCTTGGACCAAACCTTCTGTCAAATGAGAACCATATCAGTGTTTCTTCTGGATTAGTTCTTTCCCCGTGTACATCAGAAATAAACTTATTAGTACCTATACTCATGAAAAAATACACATAAGTGTAAATAATTTTAAGTGACTTTTGAGTATGAACCATCTACTTTGAGCTGTTGTAGTTGTTAATTTTATGGAATTTTTTTTTTTTCTTTAGAAAATACAGTCAGTGAAGCTGCAACATCCAGATTGTGGGTGTCACAGTGCCACGGAACACTCTGCACCACACTGAACGTTCCTTCTTGGGGGATGTTGTTTAAGGGCCTGTTGGCAACATTCCATCATCACCTGCCCTGTGTGAGATGCAGGGGCAGTGAACATCAATTCCTTACTTCACCTTAGCAGTAAGACAACTGAAATAGCTTCTTGCACTTAGAGATTTACACCCAGAGAGCAACCTTTGAGGAATAGTTTATGCTTTTAATACACTTCGTAAATCTCTGCATGTTACAAGCTGTGCTTGTTGTGACCATCTTTAAGAGGTCATTGATTTAAGAAATCGATGGCAAGCCAAGAGTAAAATTCAATCCACCAAACTCCCCAGCTCCCAGCTGTCTCACCAGTTTGCTTCAATGGCTCTTCCACTATTAATGGTTTTCTGGGGTACAGATTTCACCAACTGTTATTCCAGTCGGAAAATATGACACGAGGTTCCAGCCAAGTAACTTTTCACGGCGCATCTTCCCAAATAATCCCTCCTGCTTATCTCTAATTTGGAACAGTAAAGCACCAACAGGAGCAGCTGTAAGACTGTGCTCCCAGCCTGCACATCTTTCACCACTTCTGTTCTATGAAAGCTTTTCAATAAATTCCTTGGGTACCAGAATTAATGTTAATAGTCATTATCATTATGAACACGAGGGCATTTCATCAGAACTATCTTTCAGTTTAAGGATTCTACAACTAATTCACACACCAGCACATACACCCAGGCACCTGCTCTCAGAGTTCACTGAATGAACCTCTCCTTTCTATCCCTAATGAAATTATTGTACCTTAGAGACAGCCCATCTATACAAAGATAGAAAATTAATCCATTTAAAAAACACTCAAGAGAGCAGTAATTGTCTGCAAATACTGCCCTCTTAATGATATTATTACTCTCCCCTAAGTTCTTGATGCTGTAATCCCCAGCTCTTATCTATAGATTTTTGCCTCTCCACTTGTCTTTGAGGAAAATTCATGATCCATTCGATAATTTTCTTCCTCTCTTCAAAAGCTCCAAGGATCCTTCAGCAGTCTGTGTAAATGGTAAAGGGCAGTTTAATGACATAGCCTGCCAAGGGGATGGTGCTCCCTCTCCACTCCCTTTGCCACCTCACTTATGTTGGGCAAGGGGCAGCACAGGACAAACAGCAGAGGAAGAACGAGGGAGTTCATCTGTGCAGTGCCTGCTTCTCAAGCTGCCAGATTCCTCAGGATTTTTAGGTTGCTGTGGGCCAGCATGCAAGGAAGACCTGAAGGTTCAGTTGTTGAACATCCTTTTCCCTCTGCATCAGAAATCAGTTGCCAATCATAACTGGAAGTTGAAGTTTCACTGGTGAGAAGTTCAATTCTGGAAAAGGAAACTCACGGTGGAAGAAAAAAATGGGTGGGAACTTAAACAAGAGAAGCAGACAAGCTATAAACCAACTTCCTGTAACACTCTGTACATGGGGGAGTGTGCACATACACGCAAACACACAGCCTTCCAATTCCAGCACTGCCTTGGGAAAGTCTGCATTTCCATCAAATAATTCCATATTTTTTATAATAAAAAACACAGCATTTAATGATTAAAATAACACAACAGAATGAACAAATGTTTTATTGGCATGTTCATTGTTGTAAACAGCATCTGGCATGAAAAAGTTTACCAAAATCTTTTGATTGTTATAAATTAGGTGGTTTTTCCCAAAAACTATGGAGAATTGTTCTCTATTGATCTTTATGGACCAAAGCAAGAAATTGCTGTTCCTAGGCTTTGCAATGAAATCACGTTGACTGCATCAGTCTTTGCACCACAGCCTGAACTAGTAAGTTTGTACGTTGAGGTGTTAGAGGTTGCCCCAATATTTGACTATATATAGCTATGGAATCAACTCTGGGAATAATAAACTGACTTTCAGCGGGTGGAGAAGATGCAAACTTGTCATAGTCTTAAACAAAATGTACAAAAAGTAGCGGAACAAAACAAAAACTTAATTAACAAGGGGAAGTACAATCCTAAAGTACCCAGCATCATCAAACATAAAATGAATACAAATTTAAATAGGCAACTATACTTCCAAATGTACACAATGAATGTTGATATGTGAAAAGAAATAGCATGGTAAATAGCTGAACTGCAGTTCTGGTGAATGGATAGGGCAAATTTTATTTACACATCGAACGCAATACACTAGAGCTGCTCATCGGCTTCCGTAACCTATTAAAAACCCCCGGTTTACCTTACAACAGCACTTCTGCACACAAACAGCGCCTGCTGGCAGCTTTCTGCAGACACCTCTCAGACCAC
Source organism: Empidonax traillii (assembly GCF_003031625.1). Lineage (NCBI taxonomy): Eukaryota > Metazoa > Chordata > Aves > Passeriformes > Tyrannidae > Empidonax > Empidonax traillii. The sequence goes on along the minus strand of NW_020955288.1, from coordinate 162,676 downwards.
CTGTTTTATGGAAGAATATTATAAAACCTCGCACTTGTAGCACTTCCATCTCTGGGCCTTTTCTGCCGCTCTTCTAGAACCAATGGGTTAACGTTTACTTCCGACTCTCTGATGAGGTAATGCGTGTATCAGTGAAACAAACAGAGAAAAGGATTCTTTCATGGCCTTTGCACAGCTTTTATTATTAAGCTATGAGTATCCTGTTTGAGGCTAGTTTCACTAGCTACTATGTGCACACTGTCCTCAAAAAATTTCCACTCGATTCCCTCCCCGCCCACTTTTTTTTTTTAGTTCTAATCTTTTATTTGCACATCCCTTTTAGCTTTACAGTACATTTGACTATAGTGCACAACATGATTCGAAGTCAAGCAGTGACCCGGCGGGGCCCTGCGCTGCTGGCGGGTCATCGCCCGCCCGCTGCTGGTGTCAGCGCTTTACACCTAATGAATGTCCTGCCGTAATGGCACTACACAGTAGTAGTGAACCTCTTTATTGGAAACAAAAAAAATTCCCCAGGGAAAATGCTATAGCAAGTATCAGTCTTGAGTCAAATCTTTATTTGGTGCTCCATCCAGATAAATTTTTAGTGCCTTTTCTTTACGGGGAGAGTAGGTTACCCGGTGTCCAGTTTTCTGGAGTCTGCTGCTTTCTTTTTTCATCAGTTCATTTCTTTGCTCATCTGTTAATTCCATTAATTCTTCAGTTTTATCCCTAAAATGTAAACATGTTAAAGTTCAGATCAATACGCTAATCATAATTAGATTTCTGCTTTTTTTTCACTTTAAGTAACTTATTAAAACCGCAACTAAGCATAATAGTTCTTAGGGATTGTTTCCCTCTTCTGCAGACACCAACAATCTGTCTAAACCTGCTTTTCCAGCAGACACATTCACCCAGGGGAAGAAACAAGCCCATACTCCTCCATCTCCCTAACTCCTATTCTTTATAGACAGCTATGGCTCTGCTCTGTATTAGCTCTCAGTGCCAACAGCTGGAAGCAGCGAGGCAGCCAGCCCCTACTAGAAGCTACCAGATGTTCTCCCAAATAATTTTCATCCAGACCAGCACGTTATCAACCAGCTGTTTCCCCAACAACTCACACACAATCATGAAAAATACCACAGAAGCAATCAGGTTGCCCCACCCACCAAGTTTAGAAGAATGACAATATTCAAGCTCTCAGTCTTCAAATGCTGCCTCGGGGCTATTGCCACCAGCTGATGAGTGTTTTTCACCTTTAACAGAATTTTTATCCTAACAGCCTTTTTTCCAAATAAGCCTTACTAATTTCTCAAAGGAATAAACTCTGAAAATAAAATCCTTGCTCTCCAAAACATACAGCAAGACATTCACAAACTCCACAAGGGATATTTTAAGATATTAAATCCACACAGACACGCATAGCAACTAGTTTTGCATTCAGCAAAATATTTTCAATGGTTTGGGAGGAAGGATTGAGAAAAAGGGTGCAGTGCTTGTTTTCTTAAACTTAATTAATAGGTTTTTAGGAAGCTGAGGAGCACAAATATTTCAACTTAATATTTTAAACCTCTTTTGTTTATGGTAACAGAAGAGTATTTTATGTGCCTGTTGATTACATCACTCCTCAGATCTTAGACACAGCTTTTTTTGCATGGTTTATTATAAAGTAATGAAATACATACCTATAAAATATTACTGCACCATCATCACAAATGTACAGAGGCCAGACATTTAATGTAGATACTTTAGGATTCCAGTCCAAGTCTTGCTGAATCTCTAGTATGGAAATGTCACATGGAAAGGTTCCTCTACCCTGAGAAAAAACAATTACTCAGTGAATACAATAAACTCACAATCACACATCTGTGCCATTAGAAAGTAAAAATGCACAGAATCGTACTTACCTTTGCAAATTCAATGTTTTCTAAGGGTATTCCACTTATTTCACTCAGCTGTAAAGTGAAGAAAAATGGTGGATTTAATATAATTCCCAAACAACACTACACAGTGTCTACAGAAAGTCAATAGACCTGCCAAATCTAGAATTCAATAAAGTATCTGAAAGTCCTCCAATGATTCAAAGCATCCGTACAAAATTACAGAGTACATATTTTTAACATTTCTGAAGTTACCAGTGTGTGTCACAAGTGATGCTTGCTGTGATAGTATTTCATCACACTTCTCTTAATACTGAAGGGGAGACAAAAAAGTTCATAAAAACAATTAATTGATAACATCCACATTCCGAGATACAAAGAGATCAACTGCCTCATGTTAAACCCCCAGGTTCATCAGTCAGCCTTCAGTAGGAAACGAGCATAAATAAAAAATGCTGACAAAAGCCAGACTATCTCAAATGTACTAGCCCTGCACGTCTCACGTGCAAATTTCTTTTATTATTGGTAGGAGTAAAATGATTAAAGCCTCTTGGAGCAAATGCTGCTAAAATTGCTCCCTGCACATGAATTCTTAAGAAAACAAACACAGTCAACTCTTTCTTCAGATACAAGTGAGGAGGAAATCCTGAAGGCTGCATGCAAGACCCTGCAGTCATAACTTCATTTCTACCTAAAGAATATAAGAAACCAGTCCATATCTCAATCTGTGTACACACACTAACCTCTCCTAACTTACCAGTGCTCAGTGTTCACTGATACCAGCATTTCTGCTGCCCTCAACATCCAAGGTGGCCTTCAAACATCTCGGTATTGGCACATACAAATAAACATTTCACCAGGAGTGGAACTCTGTGATTTACTGGACTAAATAGTTTCAATATGAGATACTCGTAGTCTAGATTTCTGCTAGGATGGCACAGTTCTGCTTACCTGTTAGAGGGTTCCAGCCTTTAAGTAAAACCACACCACAGCCATATTTCTTTCCAACCAAAACCTAGTACAATTCACTTGGTAAAGTAACACCACCCCTGAGCAGCTCTCAAATTTGAGTATGAAGAGGCTGAAAGCTTTTTTATTTTGGAATAAAAAAATCATCTTGAAAAAACACACAGTGAACAGCTTAGCTTTTCTTTCACATGTGTTTTTTAAGGATAAGGGACACAGGTAATATTAGGCTGCTTAAACTTCAGAGTGTGACTTTTTTTGGTGTATATACTTTTATAACAGACCATGATGTGAAATTAAGAAGTAAAGCTGATAATTCAAGTGGTTTTGGTAATAGGATGGGACAGATTATTGATTCTTGGGGAAAAAAAATAATCACCATGCAACAAGATTTTTGCAGCTATAACATCTTTGTGCTTCCCCATAGAGGACATCAATAAGGCTCCTGGTCACCACAAGAAACTTTCACCATGTTACACATTTTACCTTCTCTTTTAGTTCTTCAACACTGCTGCTTTCTAGTACTACTTCCTGGAAAGAATCGAGTTTCATCTCTGATGGCCTCCATCGTCTTGACAGAACAGCAAGTTGTGACATGGATTTCATCTTTTCTACTCCTATCAAAGAAAAAGGAAATTTATTGTACTAACATCACAAAATATCCTATTTTAAATTAGGGGTTTTCCACAGCTTACACACTCTAATATGAAAGACTTCCCTACAGATACATACATGAACTAAGTAACTCACTTGAAAAAAAGGGGAGGGCAAAGGAACTAGAATGTAGTTGAACTTTTCTCCTTTCAAAGAGTTTTTCATAGGCATAATCTCCTAGAAGCCATGTCATTTGCTCTTCTTTAGGGCACAGTTCTCCATCACACTCAGCCTGGTTATCCATACAATATCTATCCACCTAATCAGAGGCTGACCTCCAGGTCTGACATTTGCATGAAGCTTTCCTCAGCAATCTAGTATTTATTCATGTGCTTCACTTCCTTTTCCAAAAGAAGCTTTCCCTGTTTGACTTCCAAATTTCCCACACTAACTCCACACTTGTTATTAAAACCTGTGTTACACCCACTACCTTCCAGAGTTTCAGGATGTGCTGCCTCCAGCCTTTTTATATCAGTTTCAGATACCAGAGCTCTCGCTGGCTGACTGAGTAATACTCTTTATATTACAATTAGATAAGCAGAAGTGATATCCAAGGGCTGATTTTATTCATATTTTCAATTAGTCTATAGTTTTATAATTTAGCACGCAGAACTTGTGGCTTAAACATTTGTCTACCCTTACATGCTTGTTTTTCATAAACTAGCACCATTCTGTAAGCTTTTCCCTAAATACCTTCTGCAGCCTTGCCTGTGACTACATTTGTGCCACCTTTCAACACTAACCCATTGTCTGAAGTGAAGATAGTCACCTAGTGCTCCTTGGCATTTATTTCAAGTCTGACGCAATTACACAAATTTTCTTCAGAGCCAGAGAATAATTGATTTAAGTATGTCTGCAACAGTGTGATGTGAACCTGTTATGCTAAGAAACTTAAATAAATGCAATTTAGAATAATTTACAGTTACCTGCCCAAGCTCTACAGCTAAATACTGACAGCAAAGATGAAAACAATGATGCAAACCCAGACTCATAGCAGTTGCCTTGACACTTCTTTGTTAGAGCAAATTACTTGCTGCTCTGGGGTAGCAGTGGGTACATACAATTCAATTTCCACACATTATAGTGGGATCAAGCTGCATCTTCTATAGTTGGATTAAAGCAGCACCTTTTGGGCAGAGCTAGAGTTCTACAAACTATCCCAGAACACCGGAAGCCCTGTAATCTATAATTTGGCACGTCTATGAACCAGGGAGGCTACAGTGGTCAAAAGTTATATCTCCAAGACCTACTCAGTAGAGAAACAGTACAGCTAATCAAAAAATATTTAAAACTAAAGTTTTAATTGCAGTGTGAGCTGATACATATGTCCATAGAAATCTACAGGCCTCCTCAATCTCCCATGTTCATTTGACATGCACTGGCACAATTCAGTTAAAAATTAAAAAATACCAGAAATGAACACAGCTGCCAAAGTACTGCTATGAGACCTTTAGCACACACAGCCACAGGAAATCTGCACTTGCACAATCACTCCCAGTTCCATGGGGGTTTTGTTATTCCTAATTATTTCTGCATCCACTTTTTTTCCCTAACAAAATTCCATTAAAATGTCAGTAACAATATTTTAAAAAGGAAGAAAAAGGAAAGTATAGTTTCCAATGTCCTATAAAGAAAAATCTCTTTTACTTTCTCTTGACACTATATCATTACCATCAAGTATTTCTAAGAAGACCTCCCAATTGCTTGAAATATTGATATCTTCTTCATAGACATGATAATCCAGAAACACAGTGCCCGGATTCTTCCAGGTTTTCTTTCGTAGGCGAAACCTATAAACACATCACAAAGAAAACACTGAGTTTCTATCTGCTCATAAGCTCAGCACCACCAGAGATCAAAACTGAGTAGTTTCTGACACAACTGGAACATATTAATGAAAGGTTTGGTTAGGTTTATCAGAAAAAAATTTCACATTCTGAAGTAGTCCTGACAGCAGGGTATCACTACTGGCTTAGTATTGAATCATTCATAAACACAAGGAAAACAAGCCCATGTTCTGCTGTTCAGTGAAAGAAATGTGTGGGGATTCAAAGGAAGAAAACAGTTCCCTAATTAGGGATTACCCTGTTATGGTAAAGGCAAGAGAGATCAGTGATGCACACACACACACACAGTGATGCTGCACGAGCATTCTGCTGCAGTGATCTAAGCTGCATCTAGAGAGCAGGTGGCTTTTTTTATGATTTGATTTACTTAATGTTCTCCTTTCTGAAGGAAATCATCATTTCGAGAGAATACAACTTATCAGATCTGAAGCTGCAGACATGTTGCACTCAGGCAATTCTATGTAAATGTTATTCCCTATAAAATTCATTCTGCATGAGATGAAAGCCAAGAACTGCTGAATTACTGTTTGTATTCACAGGCTGATTCAAAGATCACAGTAACTTATTTCTGCTTCTTTCAATACTTCCTTTGTCCACAAGAGGAAAGAAAAAAATTAGAACACATTTCAAATTAATATTCAATCAGATAACTTCAATGGCTTGTAGTCTCTTTACCTGTCAATTGTCAAGTCTAGGCCACATTGTTCTCGAAGCTGAGGAAGCAGCTCCTCTTTGGACTGTCGGACAGTCATTCCTTTAGCAAAAACTGCATCTAGAAGAAACTTGCATGGCTGTGAATATAAACAGAAAGAGATTAAAGACAAAATTCTTTGAACACAAAAATGTAATTTGCCTCTGTCTGTGCTCTGTGCCCAGTCCCATCCACCTGGCACAGTGTAGAATGCTTCTCATAAACAAGGTAGGCAATGACTTCATTAAAATGGGGCATCACTAATTTGTGCAGCAGCAGCCCTTTGGCAGGCCATTCAGACACCCTGAATGCCCCTGCAGAAATACTGCCTTGTGCTGCACTGCTAATTGCTACCATCACATTCACATTCCAAGCGACTGGAGAGGAGTTTTCAAATTAAATAAGCCATATGATAATAAAAGTGCTGCTTTCTTGGCTTTCATTGATCAGACAGACCAGAATTCTGACTCTATGGAGATTACTTTCAAATTTAACTTATTCCCAGCTTTAGCAGTTCAGCTTATTCTTTTATCCCTTATTAACACATATTCTGCAGTTTTGCCCCCAAAATAAAATTAAAGTCCAAAGTCAACTTCTTAAGACTGCAATCTATACAGTGACATCACTTCTATACTTTTTGTGTCCCAAGCCCATGAGCTGCATTATTGTAAGAGAGGCGTTTTTGTTTCAGGCCTGTCTTACACAGAGAGGACTATTACCCAGCTGACCATTCTGACAAGCACTATCTGCAGCACATGAATGAGACAAATTAGATCAGTTCAACATTACTGAAAACCACAATCATGAGTTGTCTCTTCTTTGGGAAGAATGCTACGTGACTGTCATGCACTTAAGGGAAACAAAGAAACAATTCATTTGCCCTGGATTTACACTGTAGAAAAAAAAGACACTTGAGAGATACTGTAAATCACATTCCAATTGCTTACTTGGAACAGCATAAAGAGAAATAACTTCAAACTCCCTTTTTAAATCAAGGAAAACTTGCAAAGAGAAGAAGGACTTTCATTTTTTCCCAAGATTTCATTGGAAAACCTTGGCCAAAGCATATATTAATATTTTCCTGAATCAATCTTGAAATATTCAATACCTTACCTCAGGCTCATTCACCAAGAGTTGGTAGACTTTGACTCTGTATTCACCTTTCTTAAGGGCTCTTCCGAGTCTAATAGTTATCTAGAAGGCAAAAGGAGTATCTCTTAGAACTGGTACCAAAATCAGAATCGTATTTTGTAACACACTACCAACTTCACTTGGCAAGTCAACAAAAGCTGTAAATTACGTTAAGTCTATCTATATTGTACCAATACATTTTTAATGAGTCAAAATAACTTCTGAATAACCTTATTGTCATCAGAAAATGATGAAAGGGTCTCATTCAGTCGAACACTCTCAAACTCCTGATTGCTGGCGTAGACTCTAAAGACTTTGAAGTGAGAAGATGGAACTCCAACAAAAGGCTCCAAATGTTGCTTGAAGGCAGACAGTGTAATTCTTTTATCAACATGCACCATCAGCCCTAAACAAAAACAAAGAGAAAATAGCATGAAAAGCCCTGCTACCAAAAAAAAAAAGTACTCTTACATGACTTCCATATAGTCACAGCTATCACTTGCAGCAAAACAGCACTGAAAAGTCTGAATTACAGTTAATGGCCACGTTTACATTTTATCTGGTGGTGTTACTGTAACCTTTAAAAGCTTTGCATAATAAGTAATATTTGCATATTACATATTACGTGTTTATGGGCAGATATTCCTGGAAGACACAGCAGTTCCCCAACTGCCCTGGTTTGCAATGAGCAAAGTAGTATCTTCTCCATCCAGTAAGACAAAAACTAAAGAGAACATGATGGAGCAATTGCAGATAATCTTCCTGCAGCTCTCCCCTGCCTCAAGGGAGAGACAGAACTGCTTTGGTGTTGGGGTTGGCCAGGCACATGCCCCTCAATGCTTTTTCTCCCCCTCCCCCAGCTTCCAGGATTAAAAAGTTAGGTAAATTCTGTGTTCTGGAAGGTCACACAATATCACAAGGCAAGGTCAAATCTAGATTAAGGGATATTTTTTGGGAATAATTTTGTAATTAAGGAAAAGCCACTGCAGTAATATGAAATTCTGGAAAGTAAAGTGAATAGTTTATCTTTAGAAAATTGTGGGTTTGATACATGTAATTTGTACTACACTACAGACTGTCTAGGGATTATGAAATACCATGAGTCCCTAGAACAAATTCCTATTCAGAATATTTAACTATTCAAATAAATTATTTGAATTATGTATCTATTCAGTTGTTAACATTAAAAATACATAAAAGCTTACTCAAGATAGTAATTTATACAGTGTACTACGAAAATGTCAAAATTACTGCATACAAGTAATTCCTGAATCCAACTAATCCTAGCAAAAGAAAACAGGGAAAAATTAAAGCAGTTCAAAATTAGCCCCAGAGATCACTCCAAGCTAAAGGAGTAATTTTTAAAAAACTTTAGTAGATGCAAATAAATTTCTCCATGGTTTTAAAAACTTTAATGTTTGTTTACCAAAAAAGAAAGAAAAAAAATCAGCAAGCGATTTCTCTCTTTTTTATGTTATTATTACATCAGGATTTTGGATGGACATGAAAACCTTTGCCTTTCAAAATATTTATCTTACATTCTGCTCTTCTTTAACTATTATTCTGTTATTTATAAAACACATGCAGGTGCAGAGTACTGTTTAAATGATTTATTTTTATTACAATTATATACTACTTATGCTTTTATACTGAATTTGTTTGGACACTTTCATCTCAGCCTTATACTTCACTGTACCTACTGTACTTCAATCAGTGAAAAGCAATTGTCTACTGAATTAAACTGCCAATATTAAGTATATTTGAAGTTTCTTTACAGCCAAATGACCAGGACTTCTCAGGTTTGTTAGTCTAAATGGTAAGAGAATTACTGCTCTGTTAACCACAGTAAATAACTGCATTCTGAAACAGGTGAATCAACAGCAGCAGGTGAAACGATGTTTCTTGCACTGGAAGACAAGACAGCTTGCTCTCCAGAGAACACTTTCATCACATGTAAATAAATGTTCATTTTCTTAAAATCAAAAAAGCAAGACACTGTGCAAATATGTAATCCCTTATTACAAGATCTAAATCAGGCTAGATTTTTGCTGACCATGACATCACATGCCATCTTTGCACATTTGTTAGCTTTCATTTGACATTATAATCAAGTTTTTCAATACTGTTATTATTTTAACACAGCATACGAATTAAATAGTCATAAACACTGGATTATTTTAAGGCACTTAAAAAAGATTACTTACATTTTTGCCCTTCTCCCGAACCTTCATCTGCAGTGTAGGGTTCTGACTTAAAGTACATATACTGTGCTTCTCCTCTGCTCTTGCCACTTTCATCGTACTCACTGTCTGTTCCAGAATCTTCCTCTGCAGTGTCCCAGGTTTCCTTCTTCCCTTGATTTGCTTTTGATCGCCTACTACTTGTGATACTGTGGGAATCAAGTCCGTTGGCCAAGGGAAGCGGGGCATTGTCCACATTGCATAACGTGTCACTGCTGTGACTGGAGCTGAGGATGTCACTGTCCACTGAACTCGTGCTCCTGTCGTTATTTACATCGGAATCCGACCGTTCCTCCGACTGGAGATTTTCTGGATCAGAAATATGAATTTGGTTTTCAAGCTCTCTGTTTTCTGCTGATGCTGAGGAATCTATTTCATTTAAAGGTGATTCAATGTTTTCAAAGTCACTGGCTTCTGTGCTTTTGCTGCTGTCTCCATTATCTCCCTCCTGCTGCTGCTGCAGGGACAAGCTTTTAAGTTTTTCGGTGCTTTCTTCCAGAATTGCCTCTACAGATTTCATATTACCTACAGGTCCTTTAACTCTTTCACAGGCTTCATCCAAGTTGCCTGCACCTCCACTAGACTTCTGAAAAACCCCTCGTCTAAACTGAGATCCGGGTGCTTGCTCTGGCAATGAAACATACAGTCTGATTGTGTTTGCATGACGATCCAAAAGCTTCCATAAATGAGAATCCGTGTATGTCACGTGACGATCTAAAGACTCTGAGCTTTCAATAAATACCTGAACATAAAATAACAGAGTTTCATCACGTGGTGTCATGTTAAATAAAAGCAACAATAGCAAACAGACAGGATTGAGCACATACCCGAAATAATGTCATCAAGAAACATCACCTTTTATAACAGAGTTAAAATACATGCTTAGAAAAAGGCAGACTAAGGAGTTTGTACTATAATGGTTTCACTTTTCCTTATTTTCATAATCATGTGAGCTGTAACCAGACTGACCAGCTGCAGTAAATGCCTATGTTCAGAAGCATATTCATAGATCACCTCAAGTGCACCCTTTGCCTGTACAGTAGCACTAGCTCTGGCAGCAATGAGCCTCACAACTCCAGCAGACAGTCTGTCTTCATTTTCTAGTAGAGCATCATAATAAATTTTTAACATGTACATGGGTAAGCAATAGTACAAATTAAACACCTCTCTTCTCTTTATCAAAAGCCTCTGTTGTAGTGACAACCTGAATGGGCTCAAAGTGACTAAATAACAAGTCAGTGCCATTGTTTTGCTCATCTATAAGCCAAAGCCTTCACTAATCTTTCTTCACCCAGAAGACTTGATATTGAGCTTAAACTTCAGAGATGGAGGATGTGCAAAATGTGCTGTGTGGTATGACTATTGCAGTAAAAAAGACAATATAAAAATTCAAAATTTTAAAGTTGAGTACTAAGTAACTATTTCTGAATGAATTGCACAACTACTACTGGAAACATTTATTAGAAGTCTTTTTTTAAAAAATAATGTAAATTATCTAGGGGGAATCTGCATAGTGAAAATTACTGAATTTAAAATAAAGACCCACCAAAAACTTGCTTTTAGTTTTGACGTTTGTTTTTTTGGGAAGTTTAATACTGAGAGCAGGTACAGTTGTTCAAAAAGTTTAGAAAAATCAGATAGGTTTCACAGCAATATATTAGTCTGTTCCCTAAGAATGGCTGACTTCTAACAGTCTTTATCATAAGGCTGTTAACCTCACCATCATTTGAACCACTGAGGAACAACCAGATTCTCAGTCCACTCTCCTATGTACACCTGGTTTCATACATAGCCTATAGCATTCATCAGCACCACAGCACTGGGCACATAAACCCCCACACAGTACACAGCAGAATACGTGATGGTCATCCATTATCAATTCTATACAGACCATGCCTTTCACAACACAACAGGCAAGTGTATAAATACATGAAAAATACACAATTTAAGAACCAGAACGCATACCTTGTTGCTCCTAAAAAAGCCTTCAGCTTTCAGTGTTTTGCTGGAAATGTTCAGGAGACGCAGGTCATTGTAGCAGCGTTCCAACACCACACGCATCGTTTCAGCGGGCAGGTGCGTGGCCTAAAACATGACACTGACAGTGAGGCAATGTGCATTGTCCATAGCTTCAAATACTGACACAAGCATTTCATTCTTCAAGATTTGATATGTAGCAAATGTCAGTATTTCCAAAAGGTCAGAAGAGTAGAATGGCCTGGCTTTGCAGAGAACTGGCAAATAGCTAATGCCCAGTAATATAAGAAATCACTCTTATAATTTAGTGTATGAACCAACAGAAAATAAAAAAATATTCTCAAGCATCAGGTTTTGCACAGTGCTCACTTAATTCTTAAATAGACTGAATTCAGAATGCTGGAATTATATTTTATAACAAATATTATGTAGTTACACCAACCACTGAACTATTTTACATAAAACTGAGCAAGCACGGTGTCTGTCCTCCAGCTCAATGGAAGCAGTAACATCTCATAGTTTACGACCATGTAAAAATCAATAATAACAAATAGCTGCTGGGATGAAAAAGAGTTTGTACAGAGAACGTGGACAGCTTTGGATGCTGAGTTTCAGTTACAACAGGGGAAGTGACATGTTGGTTCAGTTATACAGCAATAGTTTAGTAGTTCTGTCACCGACTGGACACTCAGAGAGGTTGTTCAAGTTACTGACCAAAAAGAACAAGAGCTCGACTCTTGCGCATTTCCACAAGAGTTATTACTGAGTAAGCTAATCAGTGATATGGCCAGACAGTGGCTAAGCTTGTGCAGAAGCCAGGGTGGAACTCTGGAAGAAAGCAGGAAGCAGACTGCTGCTTTTAGCAGGAGTGAGCAGATAGGCAAGCTCAACTCTAACAACTAACTTAACCCTACTGCACGACTCACAGTGTGATCTGCAAAAGGTGCAGGCTCTCATTTTAGATATTTAAATTATGACACATTTTCACAGTCAAGATGAATGAAAACCCCGTAATACATGTCTTTAATGACTGCAAATTACCTTTGAAATGAGTTGTTTAAATTCTGAAACTGTTTGATTCAAATAAGCTCGTACACTTATTGGAGGAGCAACAGATTCAGTCTTTAGGTCGACTACATGAACCTTTACCATGACCTCTGTAGGGAATAGGAAAGAAAAAAAATCACATATATATACATATAGAGAAAATTCAACACGAAAAGAAAACACCAAAATGCTGGTCTGATGTACTGGTTAAGGGGTTGCCTTAAATACATACAAACAGGAAGAACTTGAAAAGAAGTCCAGTTTTAGAATTAAATTTTCCAATCAAATGTAATGCCAAAAAAGAAAAAAGTTCCATTTTGACAAATTTTAGTATACCTTAGATCTACTTCAATTAGAAACAAGTTAGCAACACAGCACAGTATGCAGTTCTAAATATGGACTTTGTAAAATGCATTACAACGAGTTTTTCTTCTTTTGTACACTGTATTGAAGCTCTATGTTTTACAAGTTTTATGTTTGTGCAACATACGATTTTAATCTATCCTTGTCTATATGTAATTACATGTCTTACCACCAGGTTTATAGCACTGGAAAATCTGGTCAGGTCTTCTTGTTTCCAGCAGTAAGTCAAACATGTACGTTGATTTGACACCTCCCAGCAATAAACCCATTGGTGTGTCCTCTTCTCCTTCATAAGACCGTTCCAAGTAGTCATGAAACTCATCGTATTTGACGAGACGACAGCATTCCAATGGAACAGCCTCTTCTAAATCCATCAGCTAAATCATGCACACACAAACCCCCCAAACATTTAATAACAGTTTATTTATGAATTTAGTTTTTACCCTGTAAGTAGAAATATCTCACTTTGAATTCACTAATTTCAATTTGGTGTTAGAAAACACATACATAATAAATATTATATATAGAGACATGCAATATATACACATTTCCAAAATCAAAAGAGAAGCCTGCATCAAAATGCAGAAAAGAGGGAATTTTGAGAACTATGTATACAAGCACATGAAGACATCCCAGAAGTACTTTCAGAGGAACATACTGCTTATCAGTTATATCAAATGATTTCTTAGAGGTCTGAGGAAGTAATATCCCCTGATTATCTTCCTTGCATCTCAAGGAGATGTTAACACATTCCAAATCTGTAACTGCCTTGCTGGTACTCTCCCAGTCAAAGACACATGGCAAGAACCAAAAAGTACAAGTAGGTAAGCAAGAACTGAAATCTTCATCTTCTACCTGTTTGTAGAAGATAAAGATCAACAGATGCCTTGATGTTCACTGCTATTGTTGTACTACCTTCACCAAAAGACTCTTGAAAGAATTCTCTTATTATGTATCTAATATAACATTTTACTGCAATACAAATATAAGTGTTCATAATTCTTTCAACTTGCTGAGGCTAGGGTGAGTTGAACAGCAGCTCTGTCTGATTTTAAAATAAAGGAATGTAAAAAATCATACTGCCTTTTAAAAGGGCAGGCTTTATCATCCTAATCAGAACTCAGCTGATGGCTACTGACAGAAAGCTCGTACAATAACGGGAGATTAGAACACCTTAAAAAAACCCCCCCAAAACACTAAACACCCAAAAAACCCCAACATATAAAACCTCCCCAGAACCAATCCCCAACAAAAAACATCCATAGCCATGCCCTCCCAAAGACTCCCATAGCATTAGAGATGTAAAAACTTCGGATACACAACAGCAGAAAAATACATCTAACAAATAAACTATCCTGTTATGCACAGCGTACCTTATAAGCTATTTCCACAGCTTCCTTCAGTGTCCTGTCCTTATGAACCTCCAATTTGTTCTCCATCATTATTTGTTTTGTAGGATGCATGCAGAACAATTTAATCTATGAAATACAGAGGGAAGAAAAATGATCATGAAGGCATTTGCAAATACCTTTCATATTAGAGCACATTTAAGTTTACAACCCATACTCAATCTAACAAAATACATCTTGAGCTCTACTTCAGCTATAGGACAGCTTCCTTTCAGCTGGTTACACAACTGAAGATAGAAAATGTCAAAAGGCACACAAGATATTTATGCATATCAATCTTTTTGCAAGCTAGGGTACAACATCTATAACCAGAACATCTTGTAAGCACAGGCACTGAGCAAATCCTCCAAAATGAAATGCACATATGAGCAACAAATGTGAAATTCCTTTTCACACAGACGATGACACATTTTGCAATGCCAGAGAACTTCCTCATAAAACAATCACTGGATTCATAGATAGAGCAGCTGACTGCCATGCTTTTAAGATCACTGAGGTCCTATTTTGTTTGTTACTAATGAATCTCTGGTTGGAAAAAATTCTGCTCTTTCTGCCAACTAACTATTTAAAATCAGTTTAAGAAACACTATTTCACAAAGTAATGAAAAGATTTAACAGTACAAAACACCTAACATGCAGCATTACATACTCTTTGGAAATAATTTTGCTGAGATCAAGTGATGCCAGATTAACTAACTCTGTTTTGGTTTTAATACCAATTCAAATTCACACGGAAGACATGAACTCAGCAAAAAATCTCTGGTGAATACCCCCAGCAGATGCCTTCACTGTGTACAGGTTTCCAATTTAAAAGAATTGTTAGTACAAACACATTTATCACTAAAGAGTCCTTGTATTGTAGTAAAAAATTAGTTTTCTGTAGAAATATTGCTTACTGGCAGTGTATTGTTACTGGATTCAGCAGAAATGCTCACCTTGCAAGTGTTGCGCTCAATTTCCCGTTGCCTCTTTTCTTGTTCTTCCAATTCTCTCTCTTTCTGTACCAATTGTTTAATGTGCTCTGGATACTCATGTGCCTCAAGAAACTCTGACAGTAAAAACAAAGCAATAGTTTTAAAAAAAGACATTTTTTTTTCCATAGTGGGCAACACCTTAGGCATTATAGGTATATTTAACAGTTGTTTTTCTTGTCTTTTCCCCTTCTCTCTTCTACACTCAAACTTCCCACTACACCACATCCTGTTCTCTTTCTCATGATATAAATTAAACTGAAGCAGACTTTTATTCCCCCTAATTATACATCAGCAACACAAGAAAATGCTAGCAGAAGTGTAGTATTCCAATATCAGTATGGGAAGCTCTGCTGTTATAAGGAAGTACACTAAGACTGATGACTGCACTTGAGCCTGTTTTTACAATAAAGGTAGATTCTACCCTATTAAGTGAATTAATTGATAATAAAAGTCACAAGATATCATCAATATAATGATAAAATAAATGTTACACTTAAAGCAGATTAGTGTAGTTTATCCCACTGTTTCATAAAGATGAACAAAAATCAAAACATGCATTACTTAATTTTTAAAAAATCAACTTTTGCCAATACAGTTGCCTAACTTACTTGCATTTCTTGTTGGATCCTTCAGTCTATATATCAGCATGTATGCATTTGTGGAGCTGGTGGAGAAAATAACAGATATATGGATTTATCAGACAGAAGGAAATACTGGCTTCAAAAGCTGCCTTTTTTTTTTCCCAGTAAGGAGCTATGTCATATATATCATAGCGATACACTAAACAAACCGAATTTAAACAAATATACATTATTTTAATGATCTGAAACAGCAGTCAGGATAGTTCTTACAACTCTAGCATCTGCTATTCATTTTAAGCTAGTATGTTAAGCACAGGCATCTTGCCCATTATTTGACTACAGTAAAACACTACCAGAAAGAAAATTATAGTACAGTACTACTAACCTAGCAAAAGCACTGGAATAATAGCCTCTGCTTCCAGAAGATCCACCATATGTTTTCTTAATATCTTCCTGAGTTATCTAAAAATAGAAAAAATAATTTCAATTTAATGATTATTTGAGGAACTTGCATTAACTAAGATGCATTTATTTTCATCAGAAAAAATGGCATTACACAATTAACATACAATAATAATAATAATAACTTTCAAAAAGTGTTTCTGTTTCTTTGTTGACTGCTAAAAAACTATTTCAAAGTCATCTGCCTCCTCATTTTACAATGGATGTAAACATTTTTATTTTTAAAGTAGGAACGTCTTGGAGAAACTATATAGAGATTGTTGATTGCAACAGTACCTATGGAGACATGTAACACCTGTATCAGCAGGACAGGTTGAATAGCACAGCCCAGGCTGTAACAGATCTACAAATATACTTCTCTAACAAAAAGTTTTCATGTGTACAGAAGGCAAAATTCCAATTCTTTGTGAACCATCCCACCTTCACCATCAAGAAATAACACTCTTTCTCCCACCATGCAAAACCAAATATAAAGATAAAAAAACACAGAAATCAGTTAAGCTACTGAGTGAAACATATGTATATGGCAGGATATTAGGATGAGAAGACAAAACAAAGTAAATGCTAGAAATACCTGCACATAAAACCAGCTTCATTATATGTAAGTGAAAAAAGCACAAAATAGAAATGGTCATCCATGAGTATACAAGATAATAAAACCACTATTTTTACCTTGCTAACATGCTGATCATTAAAGCTGTACCACTGGTCATCACTAAAAGATTTTATACAGGCATAATAATGGCCACCAGCAGCACTTCCAGAATGAACCATTACAGAAAAGAGCTCATACAGTAAAGAACTCTGTGGAGAGAAGAAAAAAAGTGTGATATGTATCAAGTAGAGCAAAGTTAACCAAATTGTCATTTAAGAATTTTAAAACTATTACGGGAACTTGAGTATGTAACTGGTTGGATGTTACAAAGTGGATTTTTGTAACAGAAATTAATTACTGCAATAGGCACTGAACACAATCAGAGCTCTGAGATGCTGAACATTATATAGGAATTTGTAGGTACAAAGTTGAGGTCTATTTGCTACCACCCTTCTCTGCATTCTTGAAAATTGCATTTTGCCATTTAACGTACAGAGCAACCCACCCACACACCATTCAATGCTTAGGAGCCTGCATTATTTTCTCTCACACCACTCTGAGTTTGCTGTCAAACTTTTTTTTCATAAATAAATGGGCGGAAATACAGGGCACTAAGGACATACCTTCAGTGTTGCATATAAATGAAAATTATAAAACTGAACAATACTGACTCATGAGTGTTACAAGAATATTTTGGGGTATATAGAGGAAACCCTCTTGTAATGCTTTGCATACCCTGCATTCACTATTAAGACATCCAAACCCAAGAGCTAATGACATAGCTTGACAGCTTATTTGCCTCGAGAACAAGCAGTATGAAATAACTGGCCAAAGCTACTGTCAGTACTAGGACATGCCATTTGCATTACAGACACATTACAATATTCTGGTCTTGTTCCAGTCAAGTGACTGGAATTAATTAATTATTTTCTTTTTCTCTAAGTAACATTGACAGTATTCAGAACATGGATCAAAAAACTCTCTCAAATGTTTTAAGATAGATATAAACAGGGACAGATGTGGAGATTAAAATGCAAGTCAGCCTCTAATATTTATGAAAGTAACAGCTGAAGCCAAATAGCTTTCTAACAAGTCTGAATAAAAGCTGTTGACCAAGTTACAGATGAGTTCACTGAACAACAACACAGGAAGTACACATTGTAGATATTACCACAAAACAAGATTTTTGATTAATTTTGTATTGGCAGGAAAACTCAATCAAGTTTGGCGAAGATCTCTGCCAATCTTTAAGTCCCACGGAAGCACAACTGACTTGCTGCTCAATTCCTTCATATTAACTTCAGATGACTGACGGAATATTGAACATTTAGACCCTTGACCTCATCTATTCAATCGACCAAAACTTTCTAATCTCCTACTAAGCTGCAAGACAATTTTGTAACTAAATGTGGTAGGCCTTTGACAGCTGGTCTCAAAGAGAAAACACTGCTCACGAGACAAAACAGTCTTCAGTTTGAGGGTCTGCTGCCAAAATGAGTGACCTGAGAATTCTTAAACTGACAAGCTGGGAAGACCTTTATTCTCAGGTGACCTCCAAATCAGTTACATTCTTTTCTTTGCTTTAGTGTCAGTTGTTATAATTTGAATAAAACACACACTCCTGACCTCTCACCTCACTCCCAATAACAGAATTGTATTTTTATCATTTTTGTGATGGGTGTACCCCAGCCACCAACTGAGCACTCCTTCAGTCACTCCTTCCCCCAGGGGGGATGGTGGAGAGAATCAGGAGAGCACAAGTGAGAAAACTTGTGGTTGGAGACAATGACAGTTTAATAAGTAAAGGTAATAGGAAAAAAAGAAAATAATAGTGCATTAAATAAAAGGCATTACTCAGCATCCCCTGCCAGTAGACAAATGCCCAGCCAGTCTCTGAGCAACAGCTACTTTGGAAAGACATTGATTTTTACTGCTGAGCATGATGCTACACAGCAGGGAATATGGCATGGAATACCCCTCTGGTTAATTCAGGTCAGCTGTCCCAGCTATGTTGCCCTTCCAGGCTCTTGCCCACCCTTAGCCCTATGAAACCTTTACAGGGGCAGTATGAGAAACAGAGAAAGGTTCAGCACTTGTACAACGCTGTTCAAGAAAGAGGTGTGGCAACACACTGGTGTGCCATCAACACTTTGTCACAATTCCAAAAAAGAGCATCATACATGGTGTTATGAAGGAAATTAACTCCATCTGAATCAAATTCAGAATACAGCATTGTTTAAACACACCTTTTCACTCCCAGCTTTAGAAATTCTTTCTGCTGCACTGTTGCTTTCAAGGCAGATTCCTTCATCGACTCCGTCATCGTTAGAAAAATCATTGCTCATCTGATCACTGTGACAACTGCCTTCATTTTCAGCTCCACTATCAGTGCAACTCTCAGTCTGGGGAGACTTCTTAAAAATAAACATACATACTAACATTATACAACATTTAAAGTAACATGGAACAAGAAGTAAGTTTGTGAAATGAAAAAATTCCAATCTGCAAACCAATGAAATTCCTCAAAAACCTAAGAGACCTCTGCAATTCAGCACCAAGAACAGACTTGTTTCTGTTATTGTCTTCAGTTCACCTCCTTCTCCAGTATTTCTGGGGTTTGTGTGCAACACACTTTGAGAGATATCAAATTGTTTAAGTGGCATAATTCATAAAACAAAGGTTTGTATGGAGTCAGAAAAGCTTCCCCTCCCCACATGCAGATCAAGGTAGTACTTCTCTTATACAATGCAACTAACAAAGAGACAGAATGTTTTCAGGAATGGAATTAGGAGAATAAATTTAGTCTTCAATGCAGAACACAAAGTAAATACTTTTGGTGAACATAATCGCATGATCTGAATTTTGGTCAAAAGCAGAAGAGTATAAAGCCATTTCTACAGTATACACTACAGTAGGACTCAGAGGGAAGGAATTCATCATTAATAATTTCTGGACTAACTTCAGCATTCAGAGTCTTGCAACTTTATATCACCTGTTACGACGAACACAGATTTAGACACAGGTTTCAAAAAAATGTTTGATTGTGCATTTGCAGTATACATAGAGGCCCTGAGATTTGTGTCTTCAAAACACTGCAGATGTCAGAAATCTTAAACAGCCTCTTTATGGAATCAGGAAACCCTACACTGACTAGAGAACACACTTCTTTTAGAAGATAACAGAAAAAAAATCCACATGGACAGATTTAACATCTTCAAATTATAGCACTGCCAGAGCTAAGCAACAGTTTAGGTAGATGAGTGATGTTAAAATGGGTTTATAAGATCAAAATTTTAATTTTCCTAATCAGAAAGTTCTAGAAAGTTAAATAGCTTTCTCTGAACCTGAACACTTTACCTCATCTTCAACATCAATGAAGACGCTCATGTCTAACTCCTCAGGAAAAGTCATGCGGTCGTTGAGTTTAATCCTGTGCATGGTGGTGTAATCGAAGTCAAACCTCTTCAGCTGCAACGTCAGCAGATACGGAAAGTGCAAGAACCGCAGACCCTGAACGAAGCCAAGACAAGGTTATGCTCCCGCTATCAGGATTGGTATTTACCAAAACTCATTTTTGCAAATGATTTGGACAGTCTTTACCTTCCTGGCATCACATTTCTTCTTACATCGTTCACAGAAGTACTGATTTGGGCCATCAAGGATCTCAGGCTGAATGAAAGCATGCAGTGCTTCCTCCTAATAACAAAAACATGTTACCCCATTTTTAGAGAATGTTTACTATGTGGGTATAAATCTGAATGATAAACTGACAGTGAGATGACAAACATGTACCAATATTTCAATTAAATCTACCACCAATATTTGATTGACATAAACTTTGATACAGTCACAAGAGTCAGGAAAACATGAAAAGAAATTATCTTTTCTATCCAGCCCAAGATAAACAGTCAAACCACAATTACTGTTAAGTATATCTCATTCAGTATTTGATGAATCCCAATTGTTTGTTTTAATAAACTTACAAAATAAAATTAAATTTACTCCTGTTATTTTGCACATCACATTTAGTCATGTCTATAGAGTCAACTGCTGTGAAAATGAGCTTGTTTTTTAACCCCGCTTTGTCCCCTTTTCTCCCAGAATTCTGAGATGGTTCTTCTGTATTTATAAAGAAGTTTTTCCCAAAAAATACCATCCAATATTTACAGGGAGAAGAAGGAGGTGGGAGGAAAAATGTTACTCAGTTCCTCAAACACCCTCCATGAAGACAGCCTTAATCCCATTCTACAAAGGGTCTTGGGAAACTACATTTGAAGATACTATTTTTAAGTGAAAGGTGAGGAAGGGACTGAGGGAGAATATTTGAGTTTTGCTCTCAAAGAAGTGAGAATCTGATATGGACATCTCCTATAAAGGCAGAACTGGATTCCTAGTGCAAACCTATAATAACTGGAATTTTGTTCTCTGACAGCTGCCTAGTTTGGGGCAGTTCAAAACCCCCCAAAATTCCACCACTAATGCTTACATGAAGGAGCTTACTGATTTCTACTTTGCTCCTCTCTACAGCCAACAGTATTCAAAATACAACCAAACTGATCAGATTTGTCTTCCCCACAAATTATTTGCTGCAATGACACCGCACATAAGTTGAATATACTTGAGAACAAACTTTTCCAAGCAAAATGCACTAAGAATATTGAGATGGGTTCAGTGAAGAATTTTACCGTGAAATTTTAAAAGTTAAAACCTATAACCCAGTCAGCTTGCAAGCCAACAGGCTCTGGGTGTCTGAACTCCAAGGGGAGACCAAAAGTTCTCTGTTCACCTATGGAGGTCAAAACAAATTCATCTTGCACATTTAGGTATTTAGTTTAAAGCAAATATGATCAACAGAAACAACGCTTTTAAAATTATCATCTCCTTATGAAGGGTTGTAGCTGTTCCCTGAAGCCTGAATAAGTAAGAAGGGGCTTAACTGGACAGGGTAAACTCACCAATCATAACATGGCTGGTGCAGAACTTAAGACTGCTGTCTAAATCGTCTTGTTTGGCAAGTCCCACTTTGGGATGAAATCAAGGATAAGCCAAGTTCTTGAAAAAGCCCCAAATTCTTCCCTTCTTCCTTTCCAAGAACTCAAGCAAGCAGAAAGAAGAACAACAAAGCAGATAACTTACAAAAGCTCTGTTGCTGTTGTAGGAGAAAGGACTTTTAAAAACAGGACTGTATTTCAGGTGACAACTATTCACAAACACAAAACGTGCCAAACTCAATAGAACAACTGCACAATGAAGGCAGTCGTGTCAGTTTTTGGATACAGCCAGAAGGGCCTTTGAACAGCCCTGAAATCACAGCTCTTGGGCAGAGAGACTCTCTAGACACATGAAAACCTTTTAAGAGTCTGAACTGAATTGCTGGCTATGTCCTTACTTCCTCAATGCTACAGAGGCTGAGTTGTTTTTTGGTAATATTATGCACTGAAATGTGAGGAATCTCACTCTAAATTCTGAAAGACCTAGCAAGTTATAACCCTGCTTAAAAAGGGGAAGAAATGGATTACTGCATTTTGACTATTATTCAAAACTATTTAAATGAAAGCAAAAAGAATTTAATAGCCAACACAGAACACATGAATCAGAAAACATCACATAATGAAATAATAATAATCACATAGTGACAGAACTATCTCTTAAAGAAGCTAACATCAGTTAAGGCAATATAAGTATATTTTGAGTATAAGAAAAAAGTTGCCATTCATGCATCAACATGAATATAAATGGGAAAATACAAAGGATAGGACATGAATGATTGTGTAATCCTTATGTAAACTCATGTGATGTGCAATTTAACAAGGAAATATACTCTTAAATTTTTACACAAGGCAAAAAGTGACGATGCTTCAGACCCCTGAAAATGCAATGCAGTACTATTACACTACTCTTGTGGTTTCACTGCTTACCACACATAGTGAGCTGTGCTTTGAAAAGCCTGATTACAACTCCTGGGAACTCCAGTACTTCTGAGCTATATAAATAGCCATGTATTTTTCAATCCTTGTGTAAGCAGCATTGCTGTTCCCCAGGTTTACTCATTTATCTCCTATTTAATCTTTACACCCAAGTTAGTTCTGCTGATTAGGATGTCTCTTAATACAATTCCTATTTTAGTGCAGTTCACTACTTTCTACCCTGACAGTTTACTCAGCAAAACCAGTGCCAAAGCTTTTCCACTGCACAGCTATCACACCACACACCCCACTGCTGAGCAGCTCTGCTTCAAGAGTCCATGTTGCCTTTCAAGTTACCTTCAAAGTGGTGACTTGGAGTTACAAAGCACTTCCAACATTCCCTACACACACTTCAAAATATATACCATAAATGATCAAGCAATAGATGAGTGTGACAAAAGCCATCTAAACTTCTTTAGAGTTCAAAGAATCAAAAGAACAATACAGACTGAAAGAAACTTCTGGAGAACACCTGATCTTAACCCCCTTCTCAGATCAGGTCCAACTTCAAGCACATTGCTCAGCCAAGTTCTGATTATATCCAGCTTTTAATATTCTATCTACTAAGAGATTTCTATCACTTAGCATATTAAAATGCCAAAAAAACCAGTTCAAACTAATTATTGTCTGGCTAGAGAGGCACTTCAGACAACCTCCTCTCGACAAAAACACATTATGATCTAATGAGCAGTTTGACAAGTATCATACTGCATTTGTAAATGTGTAAATTTGTAAAAAATAGGAGCAGCAAAACCTCTATGAAAAAAATTACACAACAAATAGCATTTAGGCAAAACTGCTCTTGAAAAAAAAACTGGCAACTAACTGCCATTTCAGATTTTCAGAGCTCACCAGTTTTTCCATGTTCAAAGACCTCACTGTTAGCAATTTAGCTTAAAAAAAAAAAGTAAATATTACATCATCCTTATTCCACCTTCAAAAGTTTGGCAAGGACATTATAAGTTCACATAGTTAAGTTCTGCCCAAAAAAGGACTACTTGTTTGCATACTTACACCCTCAAAAGAAAAGCTAGCCAACAACAGACCTTGAAAACTAACAACACTTAACAAAAAACAACTGGACTTGCTACATCTCCAGAATACTTGTGTTATTACTAGTCTTCTGGTATTACAAAACAACTTTCACTGTTTTCTAGTAATATAATTGCAGCATCACTGCCAGTTCCCTGTTGCATCTACTTTTCTCTCAGCTGTTCATCTTGCAAAATTTTTAAGATTTTTTTTCTACTGCAAAACATTTCAACGTATGTCTAATGCTGTTAATGTCAGGCATCTGTACAGAAGATAATAATACCTACAAAAATGAGTATGTGAACTGCTGCTCTATTTACCTCCCTGAAATAATTTTTACGTCTATATCTCTATATATAGACGTAATATATTTCTATATATTTTTACGTCTGTATTTCTACTGACCTCAAGACAAGACTGATTGTTTTGACACCATGCCCTTGAACAATGCAGACAGCGTAAGTACTTTTTCAGAAAACATCTTGTGTTACACACTGATAGTGTGCCAGAGCTGCCCTAATGAGTTTGCAGCTATGCAGTCTTACAACATGAACCTGGGGGATGGAGTGGGGAATCAGAAAAAAAAAATTCCATATGCAAATCTTAAGATCACACTGAAGAATTTCAGAATTAGTTCACATTAGAAAATAAAGCAAGCATAACATTACCCTTCCCAGTTCTTTAATGTTCCCATGTATTGAGAAGTATGACATAAATATTTACAAATAAATCAACATTTCAAGTATCTACATTTTTTTGGTAGTACACAATGTCGAACAGTGGGATAATATTCTTTATAAGGTATTCTACAGATTAACCTTACTTAAGGCTCATCCATCTCTTATTAGAAAGTAATGGAAAATCACTTACCTCTAACTAGAGTTCTTTGAAGGTAGTATCCTCCTTAGATCCCCTATCTTGGGTTGTGTCGCCTGCTGCAAGTTCCCTCAGGAGCTGACTAGCAAGGTCTAAAAAGTTTTACATTCCCTTCTATAAGCCCTATTAGCGCATGTGTGAAGTTTTGGATCTCTCATTCATGTCCTTTTACCTACACCTACTAAATCACCATCATCTATGGATCAATGGAGGATACTACCTTCAGAGAATTCCATTTAGAAACAGGCGATTTTTCCTTTCTCCAAAAGCAAGTATCCTCCATATCTCCCCACTGCTGAAGACTACAGAGCTAAAAATTACATCTGCTATAGATAATACAAATGCAGGGAGGAGAATCAACTGATTATAATCAGAGTATGAATTAAAAAAAGCTCAAAAATTGAAGCAGCAATACAAGTTGCAACCATGTAAGTTTGTGTAACAAAAAATCTTAAAATTATTTTCCTCAGTGTTGTAAACCCAGTAAATGCTGATTTTACAGGAGAAATATCAAATACTGTTAAAAGTAATCTGATATTTAAATTCTTATTTGTTCAAGTTTTCTGTGTTTTTATGAATAAACAAAGTCTTTTTTTTTTAGAATTCCACTATACTCTTCACTAAAAAGAAAAATTTTCAATCTGAGAGCCATGTACAATGCATTGTTAAATGTGGAGTCCAACTACATGAACTGAATAGTCTTCATTACTTTACCAGATCATAAAAACCTCACTACTGAAAAACTTACCAAAAAAAATTTGGTTTAGTGAATATTGGTAGATATTACCTTTAAAAGGTGAAAAGGGAAGCCATCTGTATAAAATATCAATCTGTATCTAGACAGCTTCAATTAGCCAGACAGTTCTAAAAAATTTTCATGTCGTCTTCAAAAAGAATTCAAAGGACTTTACTAACTTGAATCCTTTTTGAGATCACTGTCCCTCACCTTTACAACTTCTCAAGATTGGTATTTAAAGTTTTAAAGTATGAAGTACTTAGAACCTACACTGCAGTTTGAACTAATTCTAAAAATTCTTAACAGAATTGCTGTCACGAATGATGGACTAGCAGTGCTTTAAAATATTGCTATCATACTAAATACATAAGGAAAAATACTAAATATATAATGAATAAGCCAATAAGGCAACAAGTGTTTGTTTAAAACAACCTTTTGATTTATTCTTCTTTCTCAGAACTCCATCCACAGTACAGGCATCCTAAGCCACAACTGTGGAATTTCACAGTTTGAAATTACTTTTTTTTTTTTCCCAGAGGGGTGCAAAAATTAAAACAAAAGAACTTCCACAGATTTCCTAAGCAACATATATGCTTGCCAGCACCAATAAAGCTGGAGCAAAAGTGACCACAAATATTGATGTATGATAGGATTTTTTATCATCATCACATCGCTTGTTAAAAGCATATGGTATTGAAGAAGTGAACTGTAAAAGGCACAGCAACAACATGGTAATTAAACTAAAAAAATTTACGTCAATGTTCTGATCTTTCACTAAGATGTTCAACAATGCTAAGAAAATTTAGCAGATGTGCCAATAAAAAGAACAACCCAAATAAAACTTTGTGATCTCATAAAAATATATCTTGAGTAAATGCTAAAGATTTTATTAGGAAGAAAATAATTGATTACTGCAGCCCTAAGGCAATAAAGTTGCATTTCCCCTCCCCTTATACATGCACCAGTAGGACTCATTGAAGGGCAAAAGAAAAAAAAAAGAAACCAAACCAAAAAATAAACCAAAAAGCCAAAAAAAAAAAAAAAAATCAAAATCTTCTAGAACTTGCTAGCTGGTTCACTGCACAAAGACGAACACCCCAAGATGGAGTATCTAGGATGATACTTACCACAGAACCAATTATACCACTGTCGCATTATGTATTCTATGTGTGTATGGATGCACTATTAGGCAGCAGAATAGTACACACCACGCTAGCAAACGCCTGGCTGGAGCCGTACGGCCGGATGACCAACGGGATATCCAGGTAAGTGTCGATTCTCCAGCCTTCATAGCCACATTCTAGACACCTGACATAGTCCTTCAGTTTGCCTTGGTACAGTTGATTTATAAGATCAGCCTGAAACAAACAAGGTTTAAAAAGAATGAGCCATAATGTATTTATTTTCTTTAGTTTTGCAGGAAAATGCCTTTTTATTCATTACGTCTAAATTGCACAGCCACACATTCAAAATACCATTCCCCAGCAGCACATCAATCCTCTGATTTCCTATTTTTCCCTGCCCAAAAGATATATCAAATGAGCTTCTCAAACCACATTACATAAGCTTCGCAGTGTCATTTATGGTCACAACTTATGTGTGACTACAAACCCACCAAATTGAAGTAACTTTTAAAACAAGCCTGGTCTTCCACACATTAACAGACTGATCCTGCCAACCTTCCCTGTGCCTTCAGAGACAACTGCAGACAGAGAAAGGAGTATTTCCTAATCTGTAAATTTCAAAACTAGCCTGCAAAAAGTTGTCCACTTATCAGAATGTACCATGTGCCATGAATACATTCCCAACTTCTTCCTGTATTAGAAGAGAGAGCCTGAGCTTCTCGAGCCCACAACAAAGCCTAATAAATACTGACAGCAAGGAAGCTACTACAGGAGTTATACAATCACTTTCTGTGCTTCAAATGAAGACTAAGCATCCAGAGTTCAGAATATTCCACTTTTAACTGGGGGAGGAAAGCATGTGCAACACACTCTTGAAGTCATACCTTATAGTAGATTAACTATTGCATCAAACAGGAAAACTGGCAATTATCATGGATTTTCAATAAAGTGGTACTTAAAATTTAGTAAATATTTTTTACAACCATCCTTAAAAAAACCAATAAAACCTCACAACAGTACTACAACACCAAATGAAGGAAGTTTTTACATGCTTACCTGCTCTGTTTGCTTCCATTTCTGCTCCAAAGCATCAAACATGACTCTACAAAGCTCCTGTACATCATGTTGCTGCCATGCTGTTAGAAATTGGAATTATTCTTAATTAAAACAAGAGATGTTATCAGTCCCAATACTAACTGTAGCCTGAGAATGCTTCCTAAAAAGCTGCCCATTTGTTTAGGTCTGTACCTACTATCTACTGTTATTCACTACTGGGCCAGGGTTAAATTCCACAACCAGCCGCCTCTCAAGTCAGAAAAACAAGCAGCCAGCTTGCTCACAGTGTTTATGCGTAAACAAGAACTGTGTATCTAAGCAAGAATATTTTAAAAAATTACAGAAATGCTAATGTACACTTATAAAATAAACTGTTTCAGACTTATGTCCCTCTTTGTGCTGATTCTCCAAAACTCAAGTTCCAATTCCTTATCATCATGTGATAAAGGAAAAAATCAATAGGTTATGGGGCAAAAAGACACCACACAAGTGTCAAGAAGACAAATCGAGTGTTTGATTTGAAGTAGACAATAATATGGGTAATTTCATAAGTGCAACATGTATTAGACATCTGTGATTCAAAACAGAAGCAAGTTTCTCGTAAAGAGCTACTGCTTTAGAAACAACTAACAACTGTAATGACAGTTTCATTAAAAAATGTAATGCTTTTAGACTTCAACAGCCTAAAACTCACAGACGACATTTCTTTAAAAATCAGATGCACCACAAAAAAAGTATCCACTTAGGCTATTTTGTATCCATTGTAAAAAGTGGATTTTATTTTACATTACTCTGGTATTTTCCCCCCAGTAAACAGCAGTTTAGCCCCCCCAGCAGGCAGTAGCTGAAGCAAATCACAGGAGCTGCACATCACCTTCACTACTATCCCATCCAAAACTCCGCGTAACATCTGTAGTTTCAATCGCCCTTTTTTTGCTGGTCTGCAGTAAAACAAACAGTCTTTGAAGCTGGTAGGGGATACTCCTCTCAGGGTCCTCTTCAGATTCTTCAAATTCCCATCTGTTCACAACACAAGGTATTGGACAATTAAAAACACTCTGAAAACATTACTCAAAAAGGCATTTAAACCAGCATTTAGTACATTTCAAGAGGACTGCCACGTTACAGAGGTTAATGGCAGTTCTGTTTCACGGCAAAAGCCAAGGGCAACTCCTTGCCACTTTTGCGCTAAATGGCAATGCTATTTTTTTAAATTTACAGATCCAACACAAAAAAATGGAAATTTTGAAGCCATTCACTGCACAGACATGAACTGCACTTAGTATTGAATTTAACTTCAAATCTGATGTTTTCAAGATTCTTTAAAAAGCTTGTCCATAACACAACCAATAACTTATTATTTTACCAAAATCTGAAACTTTTAAGCAGATATAATTTATAAGTCTATCCAGCTTGACTTCAATTATGCTTTTCAGTACTTAAAAAAGCAAATTTTGACAGGAGAAGTTCCAAAGGGCCTCCTACCAATATACACTAGCACAAATTTTAGAACAGTTTTTGACTCTATATACTCACTTATATAATGCATTTCTAAATTCAGGAGTCATGAAAAGTGTTTGTAGAAGGCTGTTCAAGTAGCAAGTCATTGCTTGATTTACTAGCCCCACATAACCTAAAAATACAAGAATAATGAGATGGAAATAATGCAAAAAGATGGGAAATCACTTTAAAACATTTGACGAGGAAACAATTTCGTGACAATGTTTAAGAACTGCATTCATCTGTTGTTATTTATTGATACTTACACTACAAAAATTGAAAGAATGTTACATTTGCTCATTTCTGAGAGCTATAGAGGGTAACATAACAGAAATAATTCCCCTGAATGACATGAAGCCATTTTAGTGATCACAATAACAACCAATTCAATGCTGAATACTGCACTAATACCTACTGGATGTAGGTAACTACAAATATTTTAATATTTTAATAGTATATTTAAATATTTTACAGAATGAACTAGAATTTGCTAAGAAAAAATTGTGTACTAGCTTACTTATCACCTGATGTCAACTAAAAGTATCCTAGTAATCATGTAAATATAATTTGTATCTGCACTGTTTGTACTACTGTCTCAGAATTAGAAATGAATAAAAAAAATAAATCTCTGAAGTGCCCACACAAGACTGTTCTACAACCTTTTTCCTTAATACTTAAATAAAAAACCTAACCAAACTACTAAAACTCAGTTTCATTTTTATTAGCTGAAAATGAAATTATTTACTTGTATTAATCTTAACTGCAATTTTAAGATTTTCTCCAAAATATGCAATATTAGCAACAATCGCTAAGCAAGGAGCATATACTGAAGGACAGTGTAATAAAGAGACTAAATATGCCTATTTTTACAGTGGAGCTCTTATTAACTACTAAAAGAAAGGAATAATCTCAGTGCCATACTAGTAATGAAAAGGCAGCTACTCCACAACACAGGCATTTTCTGTGAAGAGACTGAGTCAGAACACATGTATTTTATTTATCACTCTATATAAATCATCTTTTCAGTTATATTACATCAAAAAAATGTACGTGGCAGACAAACTTCTCTATTTGCCAAAAAAAATCCTCAGCAGGCATGAATTGGTGTAATATGAAAGTCATCTTTGCGCCTGCGCACTAAGTTTCCTGTGAGATTGTCTCATTGCAGCTGTAACTTGCTGTCGCCTGCTGCACAGTCAAGGCTTCCCGGGATCTGCCCTGGCACTGCCCTTCCACAGGGAGTCCCTGCTTGCTGCAAGGGATGGTCAATGAACCTCTTGGGAAGGTGCAGGCAGAGAAAGTGCAACCAGTGGCTACAGTAGGAAGACTTCAGTTAACATGCCAAGTGCAGAGATCTGGCAAGAGCCCCTCAAGTGCTCATTAAGCTGTGAGTGAACACAGGGCTGGAGCCGGACTTTTTGCTAAAACAACCCTGACTGCTCAACTAGGGATGCAGGAGCACAGGAACACTTCAAAGTCAGGTCCCTGACAGAGTCTGAGTTGCACTGTCCATAGTAAGAAAAGGATGGGATACAGTTCTTCTGTTTCTAAAGTGATACGAGCATGGAAAACATGATAGAAAACATAGTAGTGATGTGGGTTTTGTTTTAAATCAACTGCATTTTTAAAAAAAAAAATAAATCTTGAAGTGCTACTATTTGAAAATGTGCTAAGAAAATTACAAATTAGCATTGCCTTTTCAAGACAGAACAGCATACCTGTCTCTGATTTGCTCAGCACTGAAGAATAAGAATAGCTTTGACTGACATAGTCATTGGTACATCCAACAGAGCCTTCTCTTGGAAGAGGGCCTATAAATCTCTCTTGGGCACTCTCATCTGTTGTACCTGTGTCCTCCTGAAAAAAAAACACAATCATTTGATGCACAAGTTAGACATTTTTGTATTTTTGAAGCGCCTACAAGTTCGATTTCTTAGCCATGAGAGAGAAATAAATTTTGTTAAGCACATCACACAAACTTTCCAAAATTGCAGATACACAGGGTAGCTTTAGTTCTGCCCTCCAAATCCTCAATCCCTTGAGAATAGCTCTTTGTGTTGGTGGAAGCAAATGCCCTTTAGAATAGAGTATAATCAAATACAGTATTAGAATGCATATAATAAGTAAGTTTGCAATTTAGGATCTCTTATGTCTCAAGTTCTCTGCACTGAAATACAGAATAAGTTTTCCAGATGTAAAAATATCAATCCAGTATTCTTTTAGAATCATCCTTAAACTCTGACCTTGGGTAAAAGTATTTACATATGGGGTTCTTTTTCCCCTTTTCAGATAACAAAGTCCATAACAAAGACTGAGTAGGCCAACATTGCACTGATATAAGAGCTGAGTAATAAATCTTATACTATCATTAGTCTCTCTAATCCTTGAGTTAAATATATTGCAGTTGTGTGTATCACATATTTGAGAAATAAGAAACTTCAAAAATTTTGTTATGGCAAACAGTTGCTTCTAGCGACACTGACAACTCTTTATGTATATACATATAAATTTATTTATTTATTTATTTTTCCTAAGGTAAATAGGGAAGCAGGTAACTGCTGTTGATACAGGACTGCTGCTTCTGAGAATTCTGTCAGAGTGGCCTAATATAGGATCAGGTATAGGATTTAATATGTGTTGTTAAGATTCATCTCTGAACATGTCAATTATTAATTAATTATATAGTCCCAGAAAACTACTTGCAGCAAAGCATTACATAAATATTTAACAAGCATGAACAAAAGGTACAGCAAATCATTACTACTGGAATTGGTCCTACTCAGGAGAACCCCACATGTGTAAAACACTGGTCTAAAGGTCTGTTGGGAAGGTTCCCAAAGAAGTTTATTATATTTTATGTCATTTTCTGACCTCACAAGAGCAATACAAAGCACATACACCTCTCTCCCCCCACCACTGTAGCTTCTGTAGTTGAGTGAAGGTTTTACTTACCGGCATTGTATGAGGCTGCTCACCGTCTTTGTCTGTCAAATGCAGGAAGTTCTTCTTCCCTGGCTCAAAACCAGCATCCAGAATAGTTTTGTCACTGTTCTGATCTATTGGGGTCTGCTAAAAAAGAGCAAAACAAAAACCAACTTTTTAACAACTTTTCTTTAAGAGATCTATATACAATTGAGAGATTGCTTGATGCTTTGCTGTACTGACAAGGTAAGATAACGGGAAAATAAATAATCATTCACTCAACAAAATCTACTCATCATTATTACTGAAATAACTTGGGAACAGTTTAAGAAACAGTAGAGTTTAATGCTTAGAAGTTGGTTAATCTATGCAGGAGTCAAGTCACTGTCTGGAAGCTTCTCGCAAATATCACAATATCCAGTGTCCTCTATAGCTTGCAGATGCTATTTTTTTAAAAAAGAAATAAAAATTACTTTCAGCAGGGATAAACATGACATGAAATAAACTATTTCTTAACAAATCTTACAAAGTTTTCTAGGTGCATCTACAGAAATCACATTAATTAAAACCAGCACTGATTTACAATAGAGCATCTGAGTTACATTAATCATATTTTTTGTATATAATACATTGAAATAGGTAGAAGAAATGTGGGGAGTCACTATACAACATACACAT
This sequence comes from Empidonax traillii, assembly GCF_003031625.1. NCBI lineage: Eukaryota > Metazoa > Chordata > Aves > Passeriformes > Tyrannidae > Empidonax > Empidonax traillii. The sequence goes on along the minus strand of NW_020955288.1, from coordinate 129,990 downwards.
TGAGAAGAAAACGTTTCTCAAACAAGACCACAGGAAACAGAGATTAATTATCATGGGTATTATTATTAAAAGCACATACTGATTATGAAAACTAACATTACATCTGAAGGACCTTATTAGTTTTAGTTTAATGATTAAACACATGTATCATCAAAGAGCACACTTTGAGACTAAAATTCAGCCAAAGCAAAACAGTGGTGTCACTCTGCTCTGGTGCACCTACCACAGAATTCTACAGGAATTGAATGAGCCCTGTGCAATACAGACAGAAGTTCTCTCTAGTGTGCAGATTTAAGTGTTTGCTCCCAAGAGGAAAGAAAAAGCACTTTTGCTGTACCGTGTCAGTGACGTTGTCTCCATTGCCCCACATCAAATCAAAGGATCCATTCACGTAGCCCACTTTGGAAGCCACGTCTTCAAACAGCCTTTTCACTGGCGTGGAAGCTGGAAGGTTCAAGGTAACACGCTCGTTCACTGTCTTGGAGTTTGTGGTATCCTGTATTATACACAGCACCCTGGGCTCCTCAGCAGCACTTTCTGCCTGAAATGACAGCACATAATTCATGAGTAAAGTTAAGAACATTTTGGAGTTTAATTAAAAAAAATCAAAACAAGGCTACACCAATAAAATGTTATATATACGTTTACAACCTAAGGGTCCTAAAACTGGACTTCATTTTTGAAAGTAGGCATAAGAAAATCAAAGATCCTTTTGAAAAACACACAAAACCATGCTCCATTTTTATAGAGAAAGGAGGAATTTGTTTGGGTGTAGAGAAACTGTTGAAGTTCCACACAGAATTTCAGCCAGCAAGCAGATACAAGACTGCTTCAATTCAGGAACAGACTTTCAAATCATCACTTCCAGCTTGTGTTTTGCTTTGACATGATCATAAATCCTGTTGAGGAAGAATATACCTTTTTGACTTTTAGGAATGTAATGCAGAAAATTTGCAAGTTTTCAAATAATCCTGGAAGCTGGTCATTAAACAAAAAGTTTCATAATCAAGCCACCAACTTCCTACTAAATCCACTACTGTCTGAGTCACAAGAGATATTGTTCTGCCTGAACAGAGTAAGAAAATTAGTGTTGCTCAATGACTACTGGACAAAGTAAAGAGAGTTTAAACAGAAAATTCAGTATATCTGAAATCAGAAAAGTAACAATTTTGAATGAAAGTTTCAATGGAGCAATGATAAAGTTTTATGGACCCAGGTCAGCCAAGAAAAATGACATTTTCCCAACAGTGAAAACCCAGGAAGTCAAAGATCTAAGTACAAACAATTAATTCTCTCAACTGCTGAACAACAAGGAATAGCTAAAATTTAAACACACATCACACAAGAAAGGATCAGGTTTAAAGGAATAATTAGTCCCCAAGGACTCAGTCTTTTCAAGCTGTAACACACAGAAAGCATTAGCGGTGCATGACAGAGTGCCCAAATCTCAGTTCATGGCTAAAAGGCCACATCATCTAATAAGGCAAAAAGAACATGCAGTGCTATCACAATTTTCAGTGGATAAGGACAATAAATGGCAATAACTGTGCTCATGCTAATAGTGTCAGCCACATCACAAGCATCTTCTAGAGAATAAAGAATTACAATGAAGATCTGAACAACTTCAGCATCCCTTGTATTTCTACACAACCAGTCTCACAATGCAGATGACAACCACCAAAGTGGTACAATCCCTTATGAGAGCTGTTCCATCACCAAACCTTTTGAAAAGAAACACGGACATTTTAGCTGATGCTGCACGCCCTCATTTTACAAAATTCCAAGATCTGCCGGCAGAGTTCATGCAACTATAAAGTAAAATGTTAGCTGACTGCAGCATCGACTCCTATCAGCGTCAGAAAAAAGTTGTTAGAGAAAAGCAAACAAAACTACCCTCACCCCCAATCTGAGTATGACGTTATTTTGCTTTTTATTGTGATTGGACTTTAGACCTGAATTTCTCAAACTTTATCAAAGGTAATATCCTGTCTGGAAACCCTCATTAATTGCAAACTCAAGAAGATTCAAGGCATCATTTCCAGCAAATTTGCAACATTTCATCTTCATAAATTTCATCTTCACTGGAGAATTTTATGTTTATGAATTACTTTCCAAGAAGACAGACAAAACTATTCCTGAAACATTAACCACACGTTAAGAAGGAAACAATTTGGAAGTCAAAGTAATTTTGACATATTATATCCTCACTTTCATCTACAGCACTCGCAGAGAGACACAGGGCTGTACTTGAGTAGACTAAAATTAAATTTCACCAGTGATTACTCCACCTGGGCTCTCTTCTTTAAATTTCCCAGCACAGCATCCTTTTTCTTTTTTGTTGGTTTTTTTTTTTTTTTTTTTCCAGCTAAACAAGTACCACACAATTTGTCTCTTTCACTGTGTGGTTAGAAAAGGGAAGATAAAGCTTGTTCAGTAGTGTTCTTTCTTGCTTTTTTCTGGAGAAGATGAGCAGCAGCTAAAACCCAACAAACTGGAAAGATGGACCTACACCAGATCCCTCAGCAATGGTAAAGGCTCGGTCTGGGTGGGAGCTCAAGCTCCTCTATAGAACAGTGCAGACAGGTTAAGGGGCATTTGCTACTATCCATACAGGTTCATCTAGGAAAATCTAAGTTAATTTGGATTTAAGTATTCCCACGTTAATCTTGTACTGAACCTACAGCTTGACAGCCTATTGTATATGAGCATATCAGGAACAGAAGTTCTCCACCGGAGACTCAATTCCTTGTCCTCCTGCCTTTACATAACCAACACTAACTCCCCTCCTCTCTGCAGAAGTAACTTATAAATTCAACTCTTCCCACTCACACTTTCTCTGCTACCTTTGGTAGTGAATCAGTTGTGACTCACATTAGAGTTGCTACTGAAAATAATTAGACACGCAGAATCTGACGGATGGAAATAACATTAAGGGAACAAATTATAGAAGATTACAGAAGATTTGCTGGTTGGGTTGCTGGATGTTCCATGTCACACAAATCCTCTCTTCCTTGTTCACAGATGTAATTCTGACAGACTGAACTGGTTTAACTCAGTGTTAGTACAGCATTCCTGCTGCCACTGCTTCAAGTTGTTCATAGTAAATAGATAAAGCAAAAATAACCTCAGTCCGTCTCTGCTCACGGCAAGTGTTCACACACACCATCCGAACTATCAGACCATGCAACACCTTGTCTGTGGCTACCTCACTGCAAAAAGAGCGTGAAAGGCAATACTTGCCAGTGATAGATCCCTAAACCATTTTGACAGGCTGCTGTTAAACTGAGTCCACAACATAAACACAAAACTTCATTTCAGTAATTACATAATCTGTTATGACAGCTACAGAATTCCTTTTTTTTTTTTAATGTAAAGCTAGAGAGAGTCAAAACCCCACACACCAGTGTAACAAGCATATAAACACATAGTCAGTTGGAAGCTTCTGCTGTGACTGGCTACGTACATCATCTTTGTATTCAAGAACATGCACAAAGAATTTAATGTCAACAGGTCATGCTCATGTTAAAATAAAAGCTACAGCATCATGCTTTTATTATGGTTCTTCATTATCATTTTATAAAGTTGATTTCATCTGTCTACCTGTGAAAATTTCTTCTTCATTTCAGCAAAGATACTTTGTCTGCAACTCCAAAACATATCCTATAGCATATGAAAACAAAGTTAACAAGTCATAATATTTCAAAGTTGTCAATTGACTTTTATTTTGCATAAAGTCAGTTTTACAGTATAAATAAAATATTACTGAGTTTCAAAGCACCATTCACAGAATACCTTTAGAAGGAACAGACTATTTTAATATTTAAATTATCATAGCAGCAATGTTACAGAAAATGTCATTTAAGTTGTAATATACAACAGACTACATTTCATAAAGTAAGAAGTGAATTCATAAGAAAATGTAAACAACAATTCAAGGGACAAATTCATATTAACAAGTTCCTTCATTATCTTAAAAAAGCCCTCTAGACACAGGTTAACATTTTACCTGAAATGGTTCAAGCATAGGATTAGCATATAACCCTGTAATTCAGTTTATTATTGCATGCATAAATTACGAAGCTGTCCAGTTTCATATGAAACTCTTCTTTCATGCCTGAATTATTTCCTGTAGGAAAGTTTTTATTAAAATGAACCCATTTTGAAGTATGCAGCTGAAGGCAGAAAAGAGATGACGTTGCTGACTTTATTCCTAACGCTCTTAAAGTAACCCTGCCTTAGTATCTCTGTGGTACCATCGAAAATGCAAAATCAAACATGACCTGTACACAACTGTTTTCTGACTTGCAAACATCAAATTAACCAGCTTCTGAATCCAAAGCATTTTTCCAGTAAGGAAAAACAGGAAGTGAGAATGAAGATGCTAATAACATCACTGTTCTTCCTCCAAATTTCTTCAACTGAGCCCTCAGTAAAGATATCAAAACAAAAAACACCGACATGATCTTCACTGACAAGCCCTATTTGCCCCACCAAATGACCTACAAAACCAGCCCAAATTAGACTCCTGCATTTAACTTCTCAGCAGGGTGACACATAAAGCAAGATTTTTTTTCTTTGTGTGCAGAGCTGAAGATCCAGTTTTGAAGTCTTAATATTCAAAGATTAGTAATTGTTTTGTCCAGAAGTTTTCTTTACACATCAGTTCGTAATTTCAGATTTGAGAGAGGTTTTAAGAATTAAAAAATAAAAAAAAAAAATCAGAAAACAAGCATCACACAATTGAAATGTTTTGCTGCTTACTAGTTTTACCTGCTCTCAATTGGAAGTTACATACATTTTGCTAAAATGATTCAGAAGCTGAATCGAGTTTCAGAACCACAATTTTGAAACTGCTGATTTATAACGCTCTGATCGTTATCAAGCACAATGCCCTGTGTCATAAGACTTAATTAAGTCTTACAAATTTTCCTCCTAATCAGAGACTCCAAAGAGCCCTTGCTTTAGCCTGAATTCCTCCTCTCCAGAGACAGGCAGCCAAGTCTGGCATACACAGGGGCACATGTAAAGTGTGGTGTGCTATTTGACTGTGTTGCAGCAGAGGGTGGAAGGGGCAGATGGGCATATCTACAGGTTGTTTCTTTTATAAAAATGCTCCTATGTTGCATTCTCAGCTCCTGTTTTCTCAGTTAAGGACTGTTGGAAGATTTTCAAGAGTTATTTCACTAAATAAATTCCACAGAAGAAAACAAACAAATCAAATTTACAAATTACACTGTTTACATGATGTTCAGGAATTTTAGAAGTAACTGAGAGCCCTGAGCTGCTCTGACAAGACAAATCATAAAATCCCCTGAGGCTGTGTCCTATCGTACTGTTGGTGGTTGTCTTGGAGAAGGGGTCAACCCCCACGTCACACAACCTCCTTTCAGGGACTTGTAGAGAGTGGTAAGGTTATCTCTGAACCTCCTCTTCTCCAGGTTAAACACCCCTAGCTCCCCTAGATGCTCCTCACAGGAGTTGTGCTCCAGACCCTTCATCAGTTCTGTTGTGCTTCTCTGGACTCACTCCAGCACCTTAATCTCCTTCCTGAACTGAGGGGCCCAGAACTGGACATAGCAATGCCAAGTACAGGGGGACAATCCCTGCCCTGGTCCTGCTGGACACACTATTCCTGATCAAGGTCAGGATGTCATTGACCTTCTTGGCCACCTTCAGCTGCTGTCGACCAGCACTCTCAGATCCTTTCCCACTGGGTCACTTTCCAGCCACTCTTCCCCACGCCTGTAGCACTGCAGGGGATTGTTGTGACCCAAGCACAGGACCTGGCACTTGGTCTTGTTAAAAATATACACAGAGACGTGCCAGTCTTCCAAATGCAGCATTCCCTACTATTCAATGAAAGCATTCACTCTAACACTCTACAAATATACTTTATAATACTCACTAGTTCAGTTCTACATTTACAGAAAAGCTCCTCTCACCATGGAAATTCATGGTTTAAAGTACAATTAAGAGAACAAAGGTCATTCTATAAAGTTGCCTAATTTTACCCTGGTAAAAATTACTCTGAAATTCACCAAACCAATTATTTATTACACCTCACAAAAATTGATAACCACAATAACTACATAGTTCAAGGGTTTCAAGTTAACATGCACGTGGTATTCACACGCACATACGAAAATACCCTACTGAATTTTCCTCAGAAGAAATAAGAGCAACTCCTCGGGCAGTGAGCACATCCATTCAGTACTTGTGAGAAGTCCTCAAAGCTCGATGCTGCTAATTTGCCATACCATGACACAGTACACCAGTGGCTTAGTGAAACAAGTTGCAGACCCTCAGCTGCATAAACATCTACAAGGCAAATGCAGATGTGGTTACTTAGGGCTACAGTTTAGGAAACCATCCTATGATTGTTGTGCACAGAAATCTTGTCAAGCTAATATTTTGGTCAATAAATACTTGAAATTGTAATTTCAAATGCTAACCTATTGAAAACACTGATGCTTTCATTCCAAGTCACTCTAACTTGCTGAGGGTGGAAATCCAGTGGGATCAAATGCACTTTCAGTAGGTTTGCCAATGACATCAAGCTGTGTGGTGTGGCTGACATGCTGAAGAGATGCCATTCAGAAGGACCCCGACAGGCTGGAGGGCCTGTGAACCTCGTGAAGTTCAGCAGAGCAAAGTGCAAGGTCCCGCACCTGGGCCAGGGCAATCCCAGACACACCTAGAGGCTGGGTGGAGAATGGATGAGAGCAACCCTGTGAAGGAGGACTTGGGGGTGATGGTTGAAGAAAAACTCACCATGACCCACCAAAGCACTCGCAGCACAGAAATCCAAACGTATTCTGGGCTGCATCAAAAGGAGCCAGGCCAGCAGGTCATGGGAAGGGATTCTGCCCCTCTACTCTGCTCAGACCCCACCTTGAGTATTGTGTCCAGCTCTGGGGTCCCCAGCACAGGAAGACATGGACTCATTGGAGTGAGTGCAGAGGAGGACCAGGAAGTCGTTAAGGGGACTAGAACACCTCCCCTGTGAAGACAGGCTGAGACAGCTGGGGATGTTCAGCCTGGAGAAGAGAAGGTTGTGTGGAGACCTCATGGCAACCTTTCAGTATCTGAAGGGGACCTACAAGAAAATCAGAGAGACTCCTCCTCAGGAATGTAGTGACAGAACAAGGAGTAAAGGGTTCAAACCGAAAGAGGGAAAAATTTGTTCAGATACATGACAGAAATTCTTTACTGTGAGGGCAGTGAGGCACCAGAACAGGTTGTCCAGTGGTCAAGACTAGGTTGGATGGGGCTTTGAGCAACCTGGTGTAATGGGAGGTGTCCTTGCCCATGGCAGGGGGGCTGGAACTATGTCATCTTAAAGGTCCCTTCAAACCCAAACAATTCCACGATTCTATGACCTTTTACATTTTTCCATTTCTAGAAATATGACATTCACAAACTCGCACGTAGGAGATTTATGACTATTAGAACAGACTTAAAAAAGACTTTTTATAATAAAAACGTGCAATCAACACCCTGGTCTGACCTGGGCCGATGTTCTAGAGTGCTGTGCTACACAAGCATTTCCTCCATGTAACTTTTTAAACAATATTTCATCTTTATTACGTGAAAGATCTGCCTCTGCAAGATGCAAAGCATAAAGCATTTTGTTGCACTGAAGTAATTCAAGCTGTAATCCTGTATATACTAACAAAGGCAGCATTGTTATTAGTGCCATCTGCAACACAGACACTTGCTTTGACCATATAGGTTCTGTATTTGTTGAAAACAGAGGAACAAAAAAATAGAGTGTTACTAGACCTGTCACAACAATATTCAAATACAGAACTGCAGTGGTTTTAACACTGCATTTAGATGTGGCTTGCTATTTTTCAGCTTTGAATGACTGAGTTAATTAAATCCTATTGCAGCATTTCACTATCCTTATGAAGACAAACCATACATTCTATTTTTCAAATGACAGAAGATTCTCATGAGATTTTAACTCCTGCTTCAGTTCTTTTATAAATTTATTTTCAGAGATTGAAAGTGAAACTTAAAGCTCAGCTCAAATTTCGTGCAGATTCTACCCAATATTTCCGAATTCCAGTACTTCCAACAGATAAAAATAGACAGTAAGTAAAATCACAAGTTTCAGGTCAGGAGTTTATCTAACAGATGTATGAAGTTGACTGCCAAATAAAGTTAATGGCCTATTGAGACTTGAAATGATCACCAGTAGAGAAGATGCTACATATCCACACTATAAATAATTCTTAAAAATCACTGCAATATAGAGGGAAGACAAAGAGATCAGTCACAAGCATTAAAGGCAGACATGCTGCCTACATTCACAAAATTACTTGCATGATTAAGCATAAGACAGCAATTCTCATGTAGCTTCAGCACCTAAAGACTACCACATCAAGTGCACACAAGTGACAGCTGCCTGTCACGTTATTGCTGGGGAAACTTTAGGACACACATTCCAAGTCTGTGTAACTGAGTGGGTGCACATTTCCAGCATTTACCAGCATAAGTGAAATTTGGTACCTTCAATCCCAAAAAAGTAGTCTGCATTTGTACCTTTCACATCTGAAGTAACATAAAAAAACATTCAGGTGTTAACTACAGTTCAACTGAAAAGAACCTTATTTCAACTCTCTTTCTCAGCAATGACAAACTACTATCAATTCCTTGAGAACCTAGAACTATAATTCAGGAATTCCTTCACCTATTCCAAGAGGTCTAACCCACTCCACACCACACTGGATACATGTTGACAGCACCGTGTTCTGCACAAAACCTTTCAAATGTACAGTAAATAAGGGGAGAATAATCATAGAGCACCAGGGTACCATTTTCACCCAAAACCTGTTCTTTTTATCCCAGCCCATTTTGAACCACAGTCTCCAGAGTCCTTACAATCCATAATTCCCTCCTTCCCTCAACAGAGCTAGTCACACTCCTCCACGCTTTTTCCAAGCCAAACAAATCTCTTTTTAGAGGCCAGCTTCCCTGATACAGCCAGGGGAGCAGGGTCACTTCCCTGGGAAGCAAATACGGGATGATAAAGGTCCTCGGAATGAGGGAAGCATTGAGCAGGTGGACTCAGACTCACATTTGCCTTTGTTTTAGAGGAAAGAAGCAACTTCTTTTTCAAAGACAGCTTACCTAATTCTGTCAGAGCACTGTGAGTTGTTACTCAACACAGGTGCCTCACTGCAGCCTAGTCTGAGTTAATGAGGGAACAGTGCACTTACAATCCTGTTGCAAACGCCTGAACCAAAACATACTTTACAAAGAAGTGTTTTATAGCACACTTGTGGCAAACTGAATATGCTTTATAAAAAACTGATTCCAGATCTTAAAAGGAGTAATTTTGAACTGTTAACCTGACAGAATGTTTCCTGACACATACAGAAAAAAAGAATAAAAAAAAATCTGAACCTTTAGACACACTCATTTAATTTTGAATTAGACTTTGTGGTATCAGATTTGTAAGTACCTGAATAACACACTTTATCTGCAGCTTCAAATTCTTCATTATACCTAGAGAGACTTCAGATAAAATCCAAAACAATGTTTTGAAGCTAGTAAAACTAAACAGAGGATTTCAGTCCCGTGACAAGTAAGGAAAAAAAATTACTTCACAATGAGCCTAAAATACCATCAAAGTTGAAGATTATATATCCTATATATAGGTAATTATTGAACCTTCACCCCCTCCCTCATTTTTTCTCCCCTCCACAGGATGTGGTATTAAGAATTCATAAAACTTAAAGAAGCCCTTTCACTCTATCCACTTGACTAGGAACAAGACTGGAAAACAGAAAGGAAAATTACCAAAAGACTCTATAGCAGGCCAGGCTGGAACAGAGATAGTTTTCTATACAGAAGCCTTTAAGGTGCTATAGTTCAGATTTGTGACTGAAAAAGTGCTGATAACACAATAAAGTTTTGTCTCCTGCTGGAGAGTGTTTGCACAGCATCAATACCTCCTGCGAGTCTTACTCCACTCCCCCAGAGAACAGACTGGGGGCTGTGCCAGAGGCTGGGAGGGGCCACCACTGGGCAGGGGATCCAAATCAAGCCAAGAGATATTCCATGCCATGTAATGTCATGCTCAGCATCAAAAGGGAAAAGAGGAAGTTTAGTTAGGCTCCATCATTGCATGGAAATTGGCTGGGTCTTGATCTACCTGTGGAACATAGTGAGTGATTGCCTTTGCACCCCTTGTTTTTGGGTCTACTCCCCGCCCTCTACTCTTACACTTCTCCTTTACTTATTAAACAATTTTATGTTGACCCCCAAGTTTTCTTGCTTATACTCTTCCTCTCCTCTTCCTTTGTCCAGCTGAGGGTGATCGAACAGCTGCATGTTGCTTAGCTGCCCAGCAAGCTTAACACACAACAGGGCAATATTATATATGTTGTTGGAAATTATATTATTGGTTTAATTAGTCATGATTCAAATGTGTCTATTTTTTGTTTATGTCTTTATCCTCATTGTTTATCAACTTTTAATACCTACTCACTTTTAATGGATCACAAAGACTTCAAATAACTTCCCATCTGCACAATTACAACTCAAGAGTCTTCAAAGACAGTGAAAGGAAAAGACAATCAACAAAAAATGACAAAATATTTTTGAAAGTTGTCAGTAGAGTAAAAATCAGAGAGACAAAAAAACCCCACGCAGGCTAGCCCAATGATGTGCCCCATTACAGAGCCTGATCTCTGATTTCAACCTTGTGAACTCTCATCTATTTCAGTTCACACAAACTGTTTCACTGAACACGTTTGCAGCATTATGACCTTGGTTACATTGTTTCCCCTCTACTTCAATCCATGGCACTCAGCTATGCTTTCCTACCACAATATTTGATATACTTCAAAAGAATAAAACTGATGCCTGAATGGGACACCTCATTAGGAACCCTGCAATTAAAAAAATTAAAATAATAGCCTTAAACAATAATATGAGCATATTCCACCTATTTTGGAAACTCAATATGTAAGACTTGGATGAATTGACAGTGCCCTAGTGACATTTCACACACACTCAGCAGCCTAAAACCTTCAAACGCAGCAAAGCTTCGTTACACAAGCAGCTAAAGCAGGAATAGCTGAAACTGCTGCCAGAGGAAGCAGTCTTGCTCCCACCTGCTTCCTTCCACCCCAGCACTCTCCCTTTCTTGTGCTGGTATACATGGTCATGCAGGTACATGTTGAGCAGGCTCAGATAGCTAAGCCTTCTTAAAATTATTAATTTCTGGTTGTTTTTTTCCCTGGGTTAGCTTTAATCTCAGTCAGCCCTCTAACTTCTAACCAGAATCCTAAACTCTCCTGGAAAAGGACTAAGTTATATAACAGTACCAACAGAGTAGTAAAAGGAGCATTTTAAATGCATGTAATATATGTAGTAGTGCTTAAATTACTAAATAACAACACTACTTGAAGAGCAAAAAGTGTCATTACTGCATCAATCCCATGGCTTCTGTCCTTGTGCCATGCTTGCTCTGTTTCCCAGCCTGCTGTAGGTACAGGATAACTGCTGCAGATCCCAGAAGGAAGCTGGACCTTGCTGAGCCCAACGTCCCTGGCTAAGTGAACCCTACAAATGTTTTCCCAAAGGGGATGACCTGATGCAGAGAAAAGGTACAAAATAAATTCTGTAGCAGGGCCTCTGATTTTGCCCACTTCGGAAAAAGGGGGGACATGTTTTACTCTCTGCCTCATGTAGATTATGGATTCCTTTATTTTCAAAGACCACCTCCTCAGAAATGCTGCTTTAATAACAAAATTGTAGTTGAAACCAATTAAAGCTTTGCCACCTCACTGAAGCAGAGTTGCATGCCAGCTGTCAGCAAGACAAATAATTTTTGTAGTACATATACCCTTCAGAGGCCAGTACTTCCAACCTTCTAAATATGTCCAAAAATAAGCCTTTGCCTCAGAAATAAAGAGTGTGTTATGAAGCTACTGGTTACCTTTGAGAGTTTGCTCCTACTGTTGTGTATTACTGGGTCATTTGTAAAAAATACTTATAAAAGAGTAGAAATGACAATGAAAAAAGTTGTGATGGGACCAGAAATAAGTACATGCCTGGAGGGCATTCCAGAGACTGCAGAAAAGGCTATAGTGTGAGGGGACACATATCTGGGGAGAGCTGAACTAGAGACCAAAACATCCACTTCTCAGTTTCACAGAAGCTATTTTTCATATTTTAAAAGACTTTAAATATGTCTTACTAAGGACATCCTGAAGAACCAGTCTTCTTACACTTATCTCCTAATGGTGTTTTAAATATGGTAAATTAAGGTGATTCACAATTAATTACTTCCCTTAAAAAAAAAACAAAGGTAGCAACTCTCAATAACAATAGAGTATGAATATTTCCTGCTCATGTCTATAGATCACACAAGAACTCTAATACAGATTCCTGTTAATAAATTAAAGGGTAATAGAGAATACTTTTAAAATCAAAATAGTTTTCTCTTAACCACTGGACATTTTGAGTATTTCACTCTCTAATTCTTAAAGGCTGTAATTTTAACTGATGTTATTTTCTTTCATCCTATGATCCTGAGTTGTTTAACTTGCAAGAGGTTTTGTAAACACACTAAAATAATTGTGAGATTTAAATGTAAATGAAGTTCTCTACACTTGCAAACTATCGGGCAGCCTCTCTAATTCATTACAGTGTAACCTTTACATTCTGATCTGAAACAGCCTCATCTTTATACAGCTTCCTTTGCATCTTCCCTCTACCTTCTTAACCATAGTGCTCCTTGGTTTTCCTTCAAAAAAAGATAAACCTGACAAAAGGGGCTGCAAGAACACTGTGAGATCCTTACTAACTTTTACATATTAACCTAAAATTGCAACATTTTTTTTCTGATAGAGTCACTGAAGTAGGATGGACTTGACCTCCATTTCTTCCAGCATGGAATTACTATGAATTTATGGAAACATTTTCCTGTGCTAATAGTCTAAAGGACTTTCTGCTGGATTGAATTACAGAGGCAACATTTGCATAAAAGCAAATTAAAAGTCTGACCAAAACTAATAAAGAGCTTTCTCTTTTTGGACAATTTTGAAATGAAGGTTTACTTCCCTCCAAAATCACCAACAGCCACGAATGCTAAAAAATTTAAATCCTGTACAGTTCAGAGATTACAACATGACTACAGGCGTAGTTTTTAACTCTTTATTAACTTTCTAATTTTAAACTGCCCAGCTGCTGCTGGGGTAGGAAAAAAAGAAGATGAACAGTGAGGTGTGTTAGCAGGGATTCTTGGATTCTTGTGTAGCTCTCTAGCAGTGATGTGCACAGTGAAGGAGGGCAGTTCAGAATGTCAGCACCCAGGAAGCCTGGGCATAAACTCTACCTGCCACCACTGCCACATAGGGCTCCAGGGAGAACATGGAGCTCTGGAGCACAGTGTCTCCACAGAAGGAATAGATATGACAATGTATATATGAGAAAGGACCTAGATGATTTTTCCATGTATTAGCTGATGAAAATACTTTATTTACAAAAATCGGGTACTCTACAGAAAGTGTCTACGATACTTTTTTCTTCTCCTTTCCTTCACTGTTACTGATCTCAGAAAACATCTACACAAATCAGTCAGAACACCTGCCTTCCGTTCCTTTAGCTCCTGCAGTTCTCTGACAAAATTCCTCATGTTACTGAGGCAGCTTTCATCACATGGGATTATTGAGAAGTTACACCTGAACTGCAGCACAATAACCAGTTGTAAGCTATCTACAGAACTGCCAACCTAAAATAATCTGTTGGTGTTTTTCAGAAGCACCTAAAGTATCCTTGTGATCCCGCTCTCAAACATCATATTGAATCAAGTGATCTGCACCAATTTTACCCTGTGGTATTTTTAGAACATGCCCAACATCCTGTTTAGAAGTTGCAAGAGCATTTGCTCAGAGCAAGCTGAAGATATACCAAATATCGAAAAAAATAAAACACTACACATTTCACAGTGCCTGAAACTGTGCTCAAGTTGGTTGTTATTTGATCACAAGTTTACAATAACCAGTTATTTAGTTACTAGTGGTTTTGTTTTCAAAATATTTTGTTCAAGATAAGAAAAAATAATAAAATGCTAAATAGGCAGCTCACCTGAAGGTATACCATATTAATTCTCAAAGGGTAAAGTATAAAATATCACCTTAAGCATTCACAGAGGAATCAAAAACTTTTCCAAACTGAATAAAAAGGCTGAATACGTACATGCAACTTAACTGCTCAATTTTTTAGAGACATAACTTTCACACTTAGTTTCTTACACAAACCCAACATATTTTCAAATACAGCAGAAAGAGTGAAGCTGTGCCTGGATATATGAATGTTTTCAGATAATTTAGTGCATTACAATAACAACAGTAATATATGGTGGGAAAGGGGTCTATTTCTGTAAGTGTCCACAACTTTTAATCTTATGTTAATATTAACACATATCAAAAAGAGGTTGGTTAATAATGATTTCCATCAGTATTTGTGTGTTGGTTCAACTAACATTTTAAAACTATGATGCAGGGCTGCACTGATTAAGTCCACAGGTTTTAAAAACAAGAGAAAATAGAATTAGTGGACTTTAGTTCATAATGGTAACAAAGCACCATAAAGTTTTTTGTTGTATTGTGTTGAAAGTCTGAGCTCAAAGGAGTGTAGAATGTAACACTGACAAACCTCTAAAGTATTCTCTGCCTTCCAATAACTACTTCACAGCTTAGGAAAAACTTCATTACTAGTTTGAGCAGCAGTGCGAAGCTGCACAGCAAAAAAGAATTAAGGATTATACTTCTACTACTGTACGCATTTGATGAAGAAACTTTAATCACCAGTGACGCACAAAATACAGAGAAAACGGCTTTTATGGTTTGTGGTGATGTTCAGAATGTATTACTGCAGGAAAAAACAAAGTGGTATGTTATTTAGTTGTCAGATTGTTCTACTGAGTGGTAACTGAGCCAGCAGCATTTACAGACTGAGGCTCCAGCAGCAAGTATTACCTAACAGGTAGCTGGAACCTCTCAGGCAAAAACTCTTCATCAGATGATCTCGAGGTGCTGTCAGTTAATTATCCTGATCATCTTTCTAGATTGCAGATTAGATACCCAGATGTACATAGCAAGGCAAAGTAAACTGTGGCTGGGAAGCCCAGTAGCTGAACAAAGCAGGGAAAGCTTTTGCATTCTACTCTCAAATCTTATCCACCACATTAAATTACTACCTGAATATCATTCAGAAAGCAGCCGTTATCGAGGAACAAACTACTTGATAGAATTCTGTGTGGATATTCTGTTTCTTAAATTTGATTTCCAAAATAGCTGTTCATGAAGCAGTCAGTTTCTCCATGTGTCACAACCACACCTTTATGTTGTATAATGGAGCCCATGAGAGGGAAAGCAAGAAAAACTGATAAATTATGCAAGCTGTAACCACTTGTAGAATCTCTTAATACATGGGAATGAAAAAACAAGGATGTCATCATCATTGAAAAGAACAGCATCCCTTTAGTGAACAGAGTTGCAAAATATCTTAATCAGATTGCCGCTCTTCTAATGAGGAAGTCAAAACGATATCTATCAGGAAACATATTTGATTTGTTCAATGCAAAAGATTAAAATGGATTCATTAGTGGAGGGATGAAAAGAATCACATTAGTCTAGCTGAGAGAGAACTCACACTACCTTGCTTGATTTAATGGCAGCAAGTACAAAGCATATATATATATATTTATTCTGACAGGTGTACTTTGGATAGTTCATGCTGGAACATGCTGGAACATCTGCACAACATTTATTTAATCTGTGGCACAGACACTTAAAAAATCTCATAGCACAACAGACTCCTTATATTCCAACCAATATTCACTAAGTTGTGATACATCTTCATTTTCAAGATAAGTCTTAGTAAAGTTCACTTATATTACCAGTAAACACATACAGGCACCCTCCTCACTAACTGCATTGCTGACAATATTTTATTGTTTTTTTATTTCAAGTAGATTTTCCCAAAATAAGTTTCAAGTTAACTTTTTCTGTAAGAAACAGTGAAAGCCACAGATATGTCTTCCCTTCTGATAGTACCATTTTCTTATTTCCATTATTATCTTACTTACTTACTATTCCCCCTCCTTTCCCAGGGTTACTATTTCACTAGATAACGGAGGTAAAAATTGACACCTATTAATACTGCAGTTTTTACAAAACATGCTCAGATTTTACTACCAGGATGAAGCAATGTTCTGTATGTTACTCAATGTCTTCTGTTTCTTGGATATAAAATAAAACTAAAGTGAATTATTTACCTTTCAGATGAAGAGGGCAAAGGAATTGAGGATTGGAAGAAAAAGGAACATGGACCAGTTCACACTGAACCCCACATGTAGTGATCAGGGATTCTCATTGCCCACACCACAAGGTTGGTCACACAGTTACAGGAACAGTTAGGAATGCATTAGGCAGCAGCAGGGATGCAGGAACAAATACACGAAATGCTGCATAGCCTGGGTAAAAATCTTAATATAAAAAGAAACCCCAACAATGGCTTATTAGAAACTGCTTTAATCCATCTGTTCCCATGGAAAAAGAACTTTATGCCAAAGTTATGAGCAAGAGAAAATAACAAGGCCCTGACTACCTGGACTTCAGAAATGCAGCTGAAGCCATGCAATGTCCAAAAGAAAAGTTTTCATAGGAGACTAATAAAAGATATTCTACGTGCAGCAGTGAAACTACTAGCACTTTGTATCCATCAAAATATGCTAGTACTCCTTACAAAAGCTAATGAAAAAAACCCATACAATAGACTTTAAAAACAGCAAGCTGAGCTCCTGTTGGCACAAACAAAAATATGGATACAAACACACACTGAAGACTTAAAATCAACCTAACCTAATACTCGTCTTTCCATTCCAACACACAGAGGCTGGTAGCGTTATAGACACCTCCTTCTACTTATCTACCAAGGCATCACCGTAGACATGAACAAAAATCCTTTTCCCCTTCACTCCTTTAGATGACTAGTCATTCCCTAATCAGCCTAAAGCAAACAACATTACGTTTCTTCTTGCTCTTTTACACTGGAATGTAAAGGAAACCATGGTTGTGTCCTCATCTTTAGCAGACACTGGTTCACAGCCCAGCTTAATCTGTGAAACAGCACAAGGCAGTGATACAAGGGATACCACTCAGCCCACTGGGAAAGGACAAAAATCGTGAACTATAATCCTTTATCCACCTCTAAAGAGCAGAACTGCAACTCCAAACGATCTGCTTTGCCTCCAGCTGCTGTTTAACGGCACAATAGGAATATTTGGAAGAAGGCTGTTGAGACCTGGAGAATTCTGTTTACCCATAACTCACAGTGTTCTCTGCAATGAGACTATTAATGAATCTCAGAAAGACTTAATGTGAATATTATGGCATAACATTTGTTAAAACTTCATATCACCAAAATAAAAATGAGGATATAATGAAAAACATTGGGAAAGTTGAAGACAAACTTCTATTACAACACGTGTATATATATACATCTATAAATAAAACCAGATGGACTTAACACAAGTAGTTTATCTGTTTTCTCACTCAACTTGATTTTATTAATATTCTGTTCAGTTTCATTTACTTAAAAAATGCACAAGGACACAATAAAGAACTTGAGAAAACTAGCTGAGAAAAAGTAGCTCACTCTAGCATTATCAGTGTACAAAGTTTATAGATTTCACAGTTTGTTTAAGATATCCATATCTATAATGATATATATTCATCTTCCTTTACCCACACTTCCCTCCCTACAGACAAAAGTGCATTCAGAATCCTAGTCCAATGAGTCAGTTAAAAATACACATCTGATTCATACATATATTCCGAATACAACCCTAAAGCCAAGGGGGATACTATTAATACACAGAACTAAAGAAACAGCCTCAACGAGCTGCCTTTATTAAATACCTTGTCTGTTACAATTAACTACAGCTACTGTCACAATGTTTCTCCTGCCGTTCTCCTTTGTCCTTATGTTGGTTTGTTTCTAAAACGAAATATTTAGTATAAAAGCTACTGTATCTTCTATACCCGGGTTTATATTTTTGGAGATTTTGTTTAAAAGCTAATATTTAAGTATACTAGGTACTACACTCCATCCCTTACTTGAAGTTTCTGGAGATTTCTGTTTCCTACAGAAAGACTAAATATAGTCCTTTAAACCTCAGTATTTTCAGAAAGAAAACAAGAGGTGAAGCTACCTTTGTCCTACATACATACTTGTACAATTGCATGGACAAAAAAATTGTTTCTAAAAGTCAGTATTATTATTTGTTTCACAGATCTGCTCAAAGATACCACTTAAGGACCAAGATCTCATTTTGCTAAACTCCACGAAATCGAAGTCCTTGCCCGGCAAAGCCTCCCTCAAGAATACACGACAGAACAGGTAAACCTAACGTTGACATTTGACAAAAAGACAACAGGAAGGGTTTGAGTAATTTACCAGAACAGCAAAACTGTCAAAAAGTTGGCTGAACGTGTAAGGCTACCTGCTCAGGAAACAAAGTTTCTGCTGATAGCACTCTGTGAGCAGCTGTTTCCAAATATTCCATGCCATCACACGCACTCCTTCCCCTGCACAGAATCGCTCTGCTTGACACGTGTCATTTGCCTATCGCTGCGGGACAGAGCCTTCGCCTTCCTCTTTCACTCAGCCTCTTATCTTTACCCCGTGGCCAAAAACAAGCCTTCCCCCTTTCCCTCTCAGCACAGGGGAGGTGAGGGGCTCAGAATAAAGGAGACAACCCGCTGCTCAGCCCGCTCCCCGCGGCACCCAGCGCGGGCGCTCCGGGGAGGGTCGAGGCGGCCCCGCACTTCAGCGGCGGCCCCTCGGCATCGCTGGCCCCTTCCCCTGGGCCGAGCCCGCCGGGCCCGCTCCCAGCCCTGCCCTCAGCGCAGGGCCCTGCCCGCCCGGCGGGAGGGGCCGCGCTGCCCCCGGCCCCGTGACACGGCCCGGCCCCGCCGCGCAGGCCGGGCCCGCATGCCGTGCACGGACAGGTGCAGCCCTCGGGCCGCCCGAGCCCTGCGCTCGGCCCCGGCCGCCTCCTCCTCCTCCCCCCTCGCCAGCCTCTTCCCTCCCGCTCCCCGCACAAAGACGGGGCCGCGCACGGGCACGGCCGGCCCGGGCCTCCTCCGCCCCCTCCGCGGCCGGCGCCGGCGCCCAGGGCCTGGCTCCCTCCCTCCCTCCCGCCCGCCGCAGGGGCCGCCGCCGCCCGCCTCACCTCCTTGGGGACGAGCTGGTTCTCCTCGCTCGGCACCATGGCCGCTGGCGCGGCGCGGAGCCCGCAGCAGGCTGAGCCGAGCGCCGTCGTCAGCAGCAGCGGGAGGCGGGGGGACGCCCGCGGCTCATCCTCCTCCTCCTCCTCCTTCTTTTTCTTCTTCTCCTCCTCCTCCTCTTCTTCTTCTTCTTCCTTCTCCTCCTCTTCCTCTTCTTCCTCCTCCTCCTCCTCGTCCGCTCCCGCGGGCAGCGCCGCGGCCCCGCCCCGCCGCCAATCCATGGCCAAAATGGCCGCCGGCACGGCTCTCGCGAGAGCCGCCCCGCCCCGGGCCCGCCGCCCTGAGCACTTTCGTGTGGACCGTGTCTGCTCCCGGCTCCGGTGCCGGCTCCGGGTCCGGGTCCGGTGCCTCGCCCAGAACCTCGCCCAGCACCGGGCGCGCCCGGCTGAGGCGCGAGTGTTGACTGAGCACGAGGGGCGGCGCAGGAGCCGCGGCGCGGAGCCCCCGCGGGCAGAGCCGCCCCGGGGCCGGCGATGGCGCTCGGCCGCCCCCCCCCCCCCCCCCCCCCCGCCCCCGCTTTCCTCACGTTTTCGCGGCGCGGGGGAGCGGGAGGTGAAGGGACGGAACGGGCTGCCAGGGGGATGCTGGAGTCACTCGCCCCGGAGGCGTTTGAGGAAAGGCTGGACGTAGCACTTGGTCTGGTTGACACGGTGGTTGGCCGGTCATCATTCCAGAGGTCTCTTCGAGCCCCAATGGTTTCTGCGGTTCTGTGGAAATGGAGTAGCAGGAGGGGAACGGGCAGGGAGCGCGCCCAGGTCGGTGCCCCAGGTGCGGCACGGGGCTCAGAAGGGGAGATTTTTATCCGTGACAGTCTTAGATATATTTGTTTTTCGTGCCGCCTGAGACACACCAAAGGCCAAGTAAAAATCATGAGAGTGACTAAAATACACAATAGTAGAGAAGTAGTTATTGCCTACTTCAGTGCAAAATAGCTTGTAAATGAAAAGCATTTTACTTGCCTAATGAAGAATGGTATATGGTAGTTGTACGTTTCTGTACAACTATTTTTCTTATTATTTCAGTGTCCTCTTGTGGAAAAATGCAGTACTGAGGGTAATTTTTGGTTTTATGTCAGAGAAGCTTTGTTTTTGGGGTAACTTTTGAAACCCATTGTACTGGAAGTTATTGGTGATGTGAAGATTTATTAAAATTAAATGATCTCTCTCCCTTGTCATGTTCAAAGTATGTAACTTTTCAGGTTCCTCTTCATCACCCTACTTTCTGAGAGAGAGGTGGAACCTTTTGGAGACAGGACATGTTATTAGTATAGTATTTTAGCACTTCTAAAGAGAAGGCTTCAAAATATTTTTGTGAATAACATCAGTGGTTTTATTTTCGTCTTTAAAGTACACTGTGGAAAATGCTGTTTCTGGCTTTTTTGTTGTTTTATTTGTTTCTGCTTCTTGAACTAAGCACAGAAATCCTCTCATTGAAAAACTTAGAGCAGTTTTTAAGTATATTTCTAGCTTGGTTTTCATTATATAACTTAATGGGCTCTAGTTATTTATATAGTAAAGGTCAGGAAGTTCTTTAAGACAGGAGCTCTTGCCCTCTAGCTTTGAAATATGTTGCACCTGAAAGCCTTAGACCTTTGAGCTCTAATATGATGAAATTAAGCATCAAGGGAGGAACATCGGAGTCCCTTGTTAATGTTACTTTATGTTAAGCAAGGGGTTGCATACAGCTACCCCTCTGCAAAAGGAAAAAAAAATGTAAAGTAGTTTGGTTTTGTGATAGGAAAAAGGGTATGTAATTAATAAACCCATGTGTTTTTGAAAAGAGATGCTTTATTAATGGTTATCAGCGGTGTCATTTTCTTAAAATTTTGGGGATTTAGTTGGGGAGGGGGTTTTCTGTTTGGGGTTTTTTGTTTGGATCTTATGTTTGAGGTTTCTTTTGAGAGGGACTTCTGTAAGTATCTTGGTGTGAGAAAAGGTGTAATTGCAGAAGAAATGAAAAATTTTGTCAATTTTAGATAATTTGAAGGAGCGCAGCTTCCTGGTGATTTCCTACTGCTCAGTGTTGTCCAAAGATCCATGAGGTCAGTGAGCAAGTCCTTGAGCCAGAACAGAGCCGAGCTTGCAGTACAAGGTAGTACAATCATCTGAACACTGGGAACCTCCAACTTTGAAATGTGACTGACTGGCCTGGTGTTACTTCCCCCTCCTCCCATTTTGGAGGCACCCCCCCCCCCCCCAAACCTCTCAAAATTGGGGGATTCTTCCTCTGTTTTGTAAGGAATTCAGAATTTAGGGACAAGAAGCTTTCAGAGTTGTTAGTTTTGAAAGTTCTTTTGACTCTCTGAAGTGTTATGTTCTTACTGTTTTGGTTTTTGTGGTTTTTGTTTTGTTTTGGGTTTTTTTGCTGTCATTTGAGCTTAACAAGAGAAAAAGCTGCAGGACTCAATGACTTCATTGAAATATATTGTTCTATTAGAATAAAGAGGTAGCTACCACAAACATGTACCTACTAGATAAGAATCAGGAGTTTGTTTTTTAAAGAAATACTCTTTAGATCCTCCTGCCAACCTTTAAAACTGTGCAAACATCCAGTGTAGCATGTGTGTATGAAACATCTTTAATGGAGTAATAATCTCTGGTTAATAATTAAATCTCTGAGAGCTTTTGTAATTTGTGGATGCTACAGTGTTTAATCTCTTCAATTGAGATTTCTTAAAGAGGAATATTCAGCATTTGAGTTTCATGAAGAGAATCTTAGCCTTGTGTAAAGGCTGATTTAATATACCAAAGGTTTAACTTGTTATCAGTGCGAGGAATGGAGTAAACTTGATGCTGGATTTGCAGGCACAGATAGATTTTTTTGGCTGTTTACTGTCAAACTCTTCTCAGAGATGCATTGGTGAGAGTCACAAGTGCTGAAGTGTGTCAGTTTTCAGCTAATACAGGACTTACCACACCAATGTATGCATCAGAAGAATTGAAATGTAGTTATAAAATGTT
This sequence comes from Empidonax traillii, assembly GCF_003031625.1. NCBI lineage: Eukaryota > Metazoa > Chordata > Aves > Passeriformes > Tyrannidae > Empidonax > Empidonax traillii. The sequence continues at coordinate 107,714 of NW_020955288.1, read as the reverse complement.
CGTGTGCTAAAGCAAATAGCAGGCCTCCATTAGACAAGTTGATGAACTTGTAAATTAGTCTCTGGGAACAAGATACCTCCCCTCCTCTGCAGCCTTTTTAAAGTTTATGCTTTAATCGTTTCACCTTCTCTGTAAAAAAAATCACTGAATCCTGTCCCAGTGTCCATATCCAAGGTCTAATAAGTCATGAAAAAAGTTTGAAAAAGGTTTTAAAAACTAAATGGAGTGCTGTCATCTGGTTCTTTCATACGTGCAGTTAGGTGCTGCAAACTGATGTTTTTCCCATGTTATTATCTCCCCTGTTTGAAAGGGAAAGCCTATGTAAAGAGGACTGTGTGGACTAATACCACTGATTTGGGATGTCCTCTCTGAAACACTCGGTTTCGATTTTTCAAATAGGCTGTTGGTGGGAGATCCATCTCCTGTTTCAGAGGCAGAGCCAACATTGCAGTGCTTTTTTTTTTTTTCTGTATTGTTCTGTTAAAAACAACCAACCAAAACAAAACAGAACCCTCAATAAAAACTCCCAAAACTGAAGTTTGCAGCCTTTGGCAAGCTGTTGACAAATTATCAAAATGGCAAAGCAATTCTGTATTTGCCAGCAGTAGAAATGTAGTCAGTGCTGAGGCAGAGTTCTTGCAGAGCTCATCTGCACTGTCAGCACTTTAAATAAAACCAGCTCAAGGCCTCTCCCCTTTTCAATCTTTGGCAAGTCCACATCTACTGATAGAAACAGAGATGTGTGAAAGTTCAGGATATCACAGTCCAGCAGTTCATTGCACTGCTGGTTACTTTGCTATTTGAGCAAGTAACTTTTCCCCAGTTGCACAGCAGATTTTGAAGCATTTCCCTGAAAATCTGCAACCAACTGCACATCCAGTGCTTTCAATAAGGACAGGGGGGAAAAAAAAATCAGTAAATTTGGCCCTTATGTGGATGGAGGGAAAAAGAAGGGAGAATTATTACGAATAACAAATAGAATTAGTAAAAGATAAAGAAAATTATATAATTCTAAAATTATATAGTTCTGGATCTTTAAATGTGCTTTTTACTAGGTATTAATTTCTTTGGTCATAGCTCCCTGAGTATGAAACAGACCAGTAAGAGGCTGGTCTAATTAAAAAATTAGGATATTTAAAAAAACAACACTGATTATTTTCAATTATTCTGTACCTGTTAGGAGTCTTTTATATTTTAACATTTTAGGCTGTTTCTTGAATGTGTTAAGCACTGGAATCAAGGTATTAATTTAAAGATAGAGAATTATAAAGTGATTTTCTATGATCTGTACCTTAACACTCCCCAGAGATTATAGATTTCCATGTCTAAAGAAGTGTATGCAGAATTTTAGGAAATAAAAAAAATCATTTTCTCTGAGTTGAGAATGCTCTGGGAAATTAAAATGTTAAATGGAAGATTTAGTAGGGAAAAGGTATTCTTTTGCTTTAGAAGGACCATTGTAACAGGTCTTGTAGGTGTAGTAAATAGGTAAACAGCACTCTGAAGTTAAACTTAGAGATTAAGGAAAAAGCTCATTTATGTTCAGTGCTAAACACTGTGTTCTGCTGTTGTTAAACAGTGTTTTCTGCCACAATCTTTCTGAACATTCAAGTGCTTTTCTCTCCCCTGACATGGTATTTCATGCCAAGATCTTTTTAGTAGAAACCAGTAGGGGATTATTTTAATTAATTGTAAATCAGCAGTCAAGATTCATTAACATTTTTGTTAAAGATTGTGTTATTACTCTGGTTTCAAGATTGTGAGTGTTCAGATATTAGCTTAGGAAGTTTTCTTTTCCATGATAGCATTAAATTTATGTATGGATTCCTGAAAGAGTTTGGAGCTCAAATTAGTTGTAAAGAGAAATAAAAATACTGCAGAGAGTTTTGCAGGACCATGGCTTCCTTTATTAACACTGAATTCTTTTTCCAGCTTGACTTACAATTTTCAGCATTGTGTACTTACAACTACAGAGCAGTTTCTGGCATTAGCAGCCTAAACAAAGCACAGTTCCAGGGCATTTGACCTCTTGGTGCACTTGTCAAAACCTTCCTGGTGTAGCTGGGAGTGAAACACTCAGCAGCAGGCCAACTTCCACTTCGTGTGGGGACAGTTTGGAAGCAGATGTGGGCTGGTATCACGGAGGGTTTGTGACATCCAAGCAGATCTCACGTAGGGTTTGCTGGCTTAGCCTCGTGGCCAGGCTGTGACTGCTCCATCTGAAATGTGTGCAGTAGCTTGGAAATGTGCAGACTGGTGGAGTGCATGCATCCTTTCTGGAATATGGGCTTGGGTCTTATCTAATCCCCTCCTCTGAGTCTGGAGGGTGATGGGGGGAAGGAATTTCTGTGCACAGCAACACAGCAAAGGCTTTCCTATGGGAAAGCAGGAAGAAGGGAGTGTTGCCTTGAATCAGCCGTGGTGTGGCATTGTCAGTCACCAACATGGTTCAGTTACTTTAAATGTTCAAAAAAAGCTCACAGTCACATAGCCAGTGTATTTCAAAACACTGAATTAACACTTACTGCACATGAGGAATTGCTGCTGGAGAGGCCCTAGGAGTGCAAAGGCAGGGCTAAATAAGACTCTGTAGTGTGCAAAAGTAACAGAGTAGCTTAGGTTCAGCATGCTCTCAGTATTCAGGAGCTCTCAGCATGGACAGTCAAGGTATTTATAGCTGCCCTTGGGTCCTGGGGAGTTAAATAGTTCAGGTTTGCGTGAGGGGTTCCCAGTGACCCTTCAGATTAGATCTGGTGACGTTTAATATTACAAGCCAGTGCTAATTATACTGCTTACAGCTCTTTGGGCAAGCAGGAAGTGGTTTCCCATCCTCAGCATGCCCTAGCACATAGAGAACATTCCATCCTCCCAGATTTAAGTTCCTAGGTGGCCTTCGCCTGGATGAAATATGTTTTCTTTACCTTTCCTTTGTAAGGCGTCACGATTGTCAGCGTAAAGAGGTAGCTCACAGCTGCCTGGGCCCCACCCCATCTCCTCACTGAGGGGAGGGAAGAAAGGGCAGCAATTGGTGTCTTTTAAATGTCTCAAGATTCATGGTGTGGAGTACCAGGGCAGTACCTGCAGCAGGATCTGTGCCCTGGGCTGCCCCACGATGTTGTCAGCCCTTGGCCTCTCTGCACTACCCGGCAGTGGAGACCTGCCAACCTTCTCTACTGGGCAGGGGTGGAAAGCAGGAGGGGGCTGTCACCCATCTCCCCATTCCTCCATGAATGGTGCTCACTGACAGTGCCTGACACGACTCTCTGCTTTGCTCTGTGCTTTCACTAATAAATTTCTTCCACTGATGATGGGAGGAACTCTGTATTTTGAGGAGTATTGGGATAGACCTGGTTATTTTATAACTGGTTTAGTGACACTGAGGGGATGGGAGTTGCTCTTCATCTGCAGTCATTCCCAGTGCCAGGACTCTCTCCTGTCAATCCCAGGAGAGCCACATGTCTGCAGTGCTGTAGCTGCCTGTTCCTGGTCTGTGCCCCAGCATTGGCAGGGGCTCAGGGTGGCCTGTGGTGAGACCTTTCTAAAGCAGCTTTTAGGCTGTTTGTGCAGAGCTGGTGGGAGACTTGGTCTAAAACCTGCTGTGGCCCTATAGTTCTCCGAGCTCAACCTTGTCCTCGTTTTGCAAGAGGCTGTCTCTGGATCATTTGCAGCCTTCCTGGGCTGTAAGGGCTGCTCTGCTGTGGGGCTTGCTGAGCTCTTTCTTACATTAATTAATGTAGCTTTACCTTTGGCAGCAGCAAAGGGAGCTGCCAGAGGTCTTACATAGCATTTAAAATGTCAGCTGCCGGTCCAGAGCAGCTGCCAGCGCTGGAGCTCTGGCAGCGGGAATGCTGTCACAGGACAAATGCAGGGAATGTCAGTGTGGACACAGTGTGAGTCAGGCAGGGCAGGGACTTGTGTACAGAGTATCCTGACGTTGGTAAAATGCCCTTTGAAATCTCCCAGCAAGTTGTCTCCTGTCTTGCTTGGGTCATATATAAGGAAATGCTGCTGGCTCCTGACTGTTGTGGTTTGTATTCAGACCTGACTGTAAGTAGTTGTCAGTGTGTGGGGTCTGCAATGATAAAGTAATCCTGTAGGACTGGGAGTCTCTCTTCTGGGAGAAAGAGTGAGGCAAAGCACTGCTGGTGAGAGACCTAAGAAAGAATGTAGTTTCTAGAATAAGTAATTTTTGGTCACATGTATGTCAATTTTAATTCTTTTTAGTGGACTTTTTCTTTTAAATGTTTGGAACTTATCTGTTGATTGAACTGAATTAACATGGGAAAAATAATAAAAAAAATCGTAACTACTGTCCTTGCTTGTCATCATTGCCTTTGTGAATAGTTGTGTCTGGAGAGCAGTTGTGTTTCCTCAGTATTTTGATTAGAAGGCTTGACTGAAGACATTTGCGTGAATTTGAATCTTCTATTTGCTGTCAGTGTGGGAAGTAATTTTCTTTTTATATTATTATTTTTTTGCAATGAGTTGTGCCAGCTGTTATAAGTTAGATGAATACCCCTTTGCCTCTCACCTGTGATTTAGATCAGGCTTGTGAATTGGACCTGTTAGATGTAAGCAGGTCTACCAGAGGTGTCCATATAGGTACAGATGAATTTCAGATCATTTGGACTGAATCTAGATCCTTTAATGAGACTTTAACTCTTCAACAGAGGATTCTTTTACATGCTGGTGTTAAAGAAGGGCTCATTGGGGTTTTTTGTTTGGCTGGTTAGTAATGTGGGATGCATCCATGGAATGCAGGGGTGTGTGAATCAGAAGGGTCTCGCTGCCAGGCTCGTAGATGTAATGATAGGCTGGGTGCTGCAATATCCACCACAGTGTTTTACATATGGAATTAATCTATGCCCTTCCTTGTGCTGGAAATGTGTGCCTTTCATGCCCTGTGCCTTTGCATTCACGATGGGTTTGTGTTCCTTATGGTGACAAAAGATTTACATTAAGCAGCCCAAACCAATTTTGAATACTAACAGGCATATAGAACTGTGCTTTTGATACCACCAGTAATGGAAATACTTACTGGAAAGCAAATCCCAGACTTGCTGATGGGAATGCTGTAGAGTCAACCAAAAACGTCCATAAACCTTTTGATATTCTAGGTTTGCTTCTACATACAAGGAAACTTGCATATCCAATAAAGCCCCCATCCTGCTCTGCATCCCAGATCTGGGTTATATGGCAGATTTTTTTTTTTTTTTTTTTAAGTCTAGGAGGGTTTCTGAAATGGGGAAAACGAAAGGCTCAGATCATTAGGGGGTTGTTGTCAATACTGCCCAAGAAGTTGTAAATTAAGATCATCCAGTCAGTCATATTTGTCTTTTGGATTTTTTTATCTGTTCTGACCTCTGAATTTGAGGGAAAATAAAAGCCATAACATACTTTTCTAAATGCAAATTTTTTTTGCTAATACCCTGACCATTCTTTAGTCTGTTCTTCCTTATGGCTACCCCTTCAGCCTCTTCCTTCAGAGACAGGCTGAAATTACAGTGGCCTGTCTTTTGTTAATCTGCTTTTTGTATTCCCATGTAATTTATTTTCATGTCTTTGAAATTATTTAGGATGGCACTAATGTGATATACGTGTTTCAGGCATGAAGAGGTTAATGAAGCTTTAACTGCCTCATAATACCATTCATGTTCTTGGCAGCCTTGGGGATGGGAGTTATTGCCTGCAGTTATGTACAAGAACTATTATCCTCTTTGATTGCCATATTTCTGTACAGCCAAACTAGATTTAACAGGATTTTTAGGGGGGTCCTTTTGTATGTTCTTCAGCAGAAATAGCAATTTTATAGTGCCCCTTTTGAAAATTGAAAGGGCAGCTTTTAGTAAACAGGTAATGAAACCAAGAATTCCTATGTAAAATGAATAAAAATTATGTTCATGAAAAGATGTTTTGAAGATGTTTTTGTGATTTAATTTTTGGAAATAATTTCATGGTATATGAAACCATTTTCAAAGCCTCACTGCTGGTTTGATTCTGGCCCTTTGGCTGCTTAAACCATGGCTTTACCTGAGGATGAAGTCACTAGCTTTTTTTTTTTCTTTTTAATTGAGGAAGGAGAAAAACTGAATGCAGTAAGAATTAAAGTGGACATGCAATTTTTTAAAAGCTCCGATGGAAGTGATTATTTATGGAAATTTCAGAGTAATTACTGGTTACTAGTGCTGCGCTGGCTATTTAAAATCCATCATGTGACTGACAGTGATGCCACTCAGTGCATTTGGATTGCTTAATGACTCTTCTAGACAATGTTGTGTTGTAAAACAGTAATTAGGCAAGATGTTGTTTCAGCCATGCAGTTGGTTTGGTACTAATATGCAGTCTGAAGAAATCATGTTAAAACCGTAATACCTAGGGGACGTTCACAGGCAGGACTAAAGAGCCAGAGATGAAGTAAAAAAGCAAGGCACTTTCTTCTGCAGTACTCACTTCATCTGTATAAAGTCTAGAGGTGTGAGAAGTTTGATTTTGAAGGCATGCTTATGTTGGGTCCTGTTGTTCCCATGACTATTTGCTTCAGTACATTTCAGGAGTCTGTAACCTGATGTTTAAATACATGAGATGTTCAGGATATCTGAGTGTTGCTGCAACCTCGAATCTTGGAAATAGCTGAGATTTATGATTTTGAACTCTCCACTTATATTTCATTAGCTATTTTGTGTTTTCTTACATTTTTAAGAGGGAACTGGTTTTACTTACTAGCATTACCTATTTCTACATAGTCTGTCACAGCTGAAATAGCAGAACTTAGAGTTCTGTATCAAGTATGCCAATCTTGAGATAGAGTGTTGATGAGTGCAGGTATTTTGAATGTAGAGAAGGACATTTCTGGTTTTCAAACCTGAGAGTAGCTCAGGCAGTCTCTTCTACTGTAAACTGGATGTTTACAGACACAGGGTGTCTCTACATTAGAAGAAGTTAGGTGTTAGTATCCTTCTGTGAATTGTTAACTGCAGCTCAGTATCCTTTCTTCTTGGGATTTATAACATGTCATAACCTTAAGTTGCTGGGATTTTTTAAATGACATTTTCTTGAGAGCGCCATTGGACCTTCCTCTATCACTATGCTAAGAGGGTTGATGTGAGCAGCTAACATCTCTTTGGGTCTGCAGAGAGACTATTTTATTTTAATAGTGTGCTCTAACAGTGTATTAGCAATGTTTCCTTGTGCTTAGGGATGGTTATGTCATCAGAAAGTACATGAAAAGAATATGGAAATTTCGAGTGTGGGAATAGCATGACATAAGTGCATGGGAACATTAGACTTTACCATGCACGATGCAATTCATGACATTTAAAATTTTACATGTTACTATATATACTAGCTTTTTTTCCACATTAATTTCAGGACTTCTCTCGTTTCCTCAGCTCTTCAAATTAAACCTGAAGGAAGGAAATAAAACTTGCTTTATTTGTGTAAATGTGAAGTTGAGCATGATGGTAAAGAACTGACCGGAGAAGGACATAACAAAGTGAAAGGTAAATCCAAAAGGTTTGGAAAATAATAGGAGAAGAAGGGAAAAGTGAAGAAAATTAAATCTAATCTCTACAAAATGAAAGAATTTGTGTGCATGGGGGGATACAGGGGTAGCCATGATACTGATCATAAAAGAAACATCTTTAAAAGAACAAGCAAGGTACTGTCCAGCTGGTTTTTTTTTTGTTGTTGTTTTGTTTCTGTATCCAGAGACATTCTGGGAAGAACCAAAACATTTCCCCATGTGCCTTTATAGGACAGAAGGCAAAAGCAATGGATAAAGCTACTTCCTGATACTGCAGTGGATGCTGATAATTAAGAAACTTTTGGATAAAAAGTACTATTACAAAAATGCTAAAACATTAATATTAAGCGCACAAAACCATCTCTGCCTCCTTTCTTTATCACAAAAGTCTTGTTGCTGAGAAAACTGAACCTTAATGTCCCGTATCCCAGAGGCAGCTGTAGGTGCGAGACACCTTGCAAACAGGAGGTCCGTGACTCTGCTGGGAGCTGTTTTGGGGGTGGAATTAGAGCGAGGTTCGAGGAGAGCAGGAAATTGCACAAGGATGTCTCTGTTGGTTGTTTACGAGTAGCCAGTGCTGCTGGAATAAACAGCTGTACGGCAGCACAGTGTCCCTTTTGTCGCCCGGTCCAGCAGGACTGCAAATGAAAACCTAGAAGCTCAGGCCTTGCATTCAGTGGAGGAAGCCCATGGGATAAGGGAGCTTGTCACAGAACTTTGGAAACTGAAGGAACGTGCAGTAGTTTTGATCGTAGACAAGAGCTTTTTAAATCCAGGTTGTTTTTGCCAGTAATGCTCAGTAAACAAAACTTTAATAGGCAAACATAGAAGTTGAAACTGTTTCCCCACCCCCCCAAACCACCTCCCATCTCTCTTCCCCTGTGCTGGAGAGGTGTTTTACAGTTTTCTCTGGGGTCTTGGAAGAGAGAAACCTGTGGTGAACAGATTTCAGGTTTCTCACTGCAGTATGACAGTGAGATGGGGAAGAGAAATTCAACAAGAGAGTGTGCAATGCAAACAGAGACCTCTCTCAGCTCTTCAGCCTTAGCTGCCTCTCCTTTAAATAGGGAAGTATCTGCAGACTGACTCAGCGACTAGACCTCAGTTTGCCTTGCAGAACTAAAACAAGTGATTACAAGGAGTGCTTTCCTCACTGGAAGCTACTGGCGACATTTTCACGTGTTTTCTAAGCATATGTAAACATTTGGGTCCACTGAACATCTTCCTGCAGGTGTGGTATTCTCACAGGAAAGGGAAAATGGTGATTTCACCAAGTCACAGATGTTTAATGAGGTAAACTGTGCTCAGATACTGCTTAATTAATCCTGTTTCTATACTGTGAAAAGTGATTCAGATACTGAGTTTTCCAGAAAGTCAAACATGAATCCAGTGCCAGAAAACAGGGTGGGAAAAAAAGAAAACCCACCAGGAATTTAGTAAGACTGAAACATCTTTGTTGTTCCACTGCTGAGCAAACTAAAAGGAATGTATTTGCATGGATTCAGTGGTAGTTGTTAAGGCTGATTTATTTCAATATAGTAGAAGGCAGTGAGTGGGTTGTAAAGAAATGTGCTCTTATGTTGAAATTATTACACCTCTAGCAGAGATAAAGAATACCTGATTTACCTTACTGAGGTCTGTATTCTCCCCGAGACTTCTGCACAATGACCTCCAGGGGCCTCTCTGCTACATTCTGCAACACCAGTCTGTTGAGATGTGTTACAAGACTATAGCTTTTTGTAATTTCTGAGATGGGAATAGTTTAATTAGGTTCTTAGCTGAATGACTGAAGTTTAGTGACCATGTTTCAATGTTAATGTTCTGTAACTGCAAAGAAAGGTCAGCTAAACAGGGAAGGGTTTTTTCAGCATCATAAAAGAACCTTTGTGCTATTCTTTTATGATGTTTTAGGAAGTGTCCTTGGTACCACGATGTGGGCATCTTGGGTATCATTGAAGTCCTTCAATAACTCAGGGCAGGTTATATTTAGAGTGGTTTTAAAATGTATTTATTTTCAAGGACTGCCTAGCAAGTCTGTGTTTCTGTGTAGTTAGTAGTGTTTTGACTTTGGTTTTGGGAAAGGGGAATAAGAGAGCAGAAAGTTGAAGTGAATAAGATTTTGTTGGATTTGGTCTAGAAAATTTAAAGGTGTTTAAAGTATGACAAAGAAATGTAGTGTGTTCTTACTATTAAAAAAAATAAAATTAGCACTAGTCCAAAAATAATAAAAAGATTATGAAAGTATTTTACTTGTCTTGTTAATATCTTATTTTATGGCAAATTAATTTATTTTTCATCAAAATAATTCCTACTTGATTTTGATTTAAACAATGTAGCTATTTAAATAAAGCTCTTATTTAGTGGTGCTTGCATATTTTCTACAGAACTCTATATTGCTTTGAAATTCAGTATTTCATTTATATGCCAGGAAAACGATCGTTTTCCTTCATCTGCAGAACCCATATATTCTTTTTTAAAACTTTCAGATGTAACCTTCTTAAATATTTTAAGGCATAGCTCCCAACAGAACAGTGGAAAGCTGCTCTTCTCTTAACTTTGCCCTCCCTTTTCTAGGTCTTGGTGAATTACTCAAGCTGCTTTACTTTTCACTGTGTGAAGATTTTGTTATTCAGATAATAAGGCAGTTGTGTTTTCTAGACTGACTTCTACTGGGTTTGAAAGTGCAAATAAAAATTCAAGGAAGGATAAGTATTAAATGCACTTTGTTCAATGTGTGCAATACAGTAATTTCAGATCTCTGCTTATGTAGATGTCAGATTCAGTGTTGCTGATGAAAGGAAAACCACGTGTTATCTCAGATGTTGGGAATAGATTGGAAGATGTTGTATTCCTACAGAGGGATCCAGAGAAAGGATCAGTGGGAAGTGCAGCTTCATTGCTCTGCTTTTGTGACCTCTATCAGATTTTATCTGCCTGTTCCATTCATATTGAGGCAAATAACCTGTTCTTGAGCTATTGCTGATCTGTGTGCAGCATGTAGAAGGAATATGAAATACCTGGGATAACACAGTCACCAAGACCAAAATGCAGGCTTCTGTAATGGTCATTTATTACAAACTTGCTGCCTCGAGTAAACTGGATTTTTCATTTTTCATTTTTTTCTGCACAGATACATTTATTATTTAAAATGCTACCTCAAGTAGTAAGGCCAGACTGATTGGGGTTGACTTCCTTCACTGAACAACAGTGAAAGAGAAATATGTTAAGCAGATGGGCATGAACAGATTTGGTTCAGTACTGATGGCAGAAGCATTCCTAATTAAACAGGCAAGGTGAAGCTAACATGCAGGAAATAGAGAAAGCAAGGGATTTTTTTTTTTAATTTGGGAAAATTATTATCACAGTGCAGAAAATGGGCTGTCAGTCTTACATTTTTACACTTCTGCTCCCTTCCACTATGCCAGCTTGTCTGCTTGCTAATTTTGATCTGCTTTTTATAGAGTTCTTATGTAGAGATAGTTTTGTTTCTTGTATAGTAACATTCTCAGAGTAGAAATTTTCTTTTTTCAATTAACATTCTGAAATTTGGAGGTTTAGATATTTCTGTAATAAGTTTAAAACTATGAGGATTTATTCCTCTATTTTTGTAAGTAGACATTAAGCTATTCCTTAAAAGCCTGATCGATGCTCCAGCCTTATGGAAAGTACTGCCTTATTTATCCCTTATTTTTTAATAGAGCCTTTGCAATGAATTTGATAGCACTTTGAAGGGAGCAGTCAGAAGGATAAGATCTCAGTTTAACACTAAGGGCTTCAGCATGAAGTCGCTGAGGTGTTTGTTTTCTCCTAATTCTGGTGGGACTGAACCAGAGTATTATAAACAATTAGCAAAGTATGAAGAGCAGTTCAAATGAAGGTCATTTATTCAGGTAATTAATGGTTTTGAGCAGCCTAGTGGTCAAAAGAAATTGTCTTTTTAACTTTTTCTTTTATTATTTTCTTTAATGTATGTTGTTTTTCTTAAATCTCTTTTGAGGCAGATAATGTTCTTTAAGCAACGATACTGGTTGTGTGTGGCATTGACAACTGTGGACATGATCAAGGAAAATATTTCTTAAAACCTTAGTTTAGGTAAGTAATCACTCTTTACTTGATGCTTGCAGTACATTGAGCTATACCTGCAAGGTGAAGCACTTAGTATTTTAAATTAATTTTTTGAGGGAGGACTAACTGTGCCCTGAATAGGTCAGAATCCTTAGCTGTTAATTCAGGAAATAATTTCTCTTCAGAAACTGTCACGGAGATTCTTCTTAAAATTCTGCATTCCTTATGATACTTGTATGAACAGCGCAAAATAGTTTCAACATGTATAATACATCAGATAATGGATATATAGAAAGTTGCTACTACAGTATTCTCTTGATGTACTCTGTGAATCTGTTGGAACAAGATGTCGTATTTAGTCATGGGTTTGGCTGAGCAGGGAGCTATATCTCAAGTTGTATGGATATTTTAAATCGCTGAATTACATTACTCAAAAATTATTAGGAACATTATCTTGCTAAACAGTTTTGTGGTAAGAATTCCTCTGGTTTCAGAAAGTGATCTTTTATTTGCTGATAGAGGTTTTGAGTAAAGAAGTCCAGCCAATTAAAATCTGAATATTCATCATGGATGCAGATACTGGTGATATTGTCTCAACGAAGGTTCGTTGGATACTTGGCTGAACTCAGCCTGTGGATACTTTTGTGGATCTCCCCCATGAACATATAGCCATGACTGACACTCCTTCAAAAGAAGAAAGAGAAAAAAGCTTTGAAGAAAGAAAAAAAGAATTTTGTAACACTGGAAGTAGCTTTTTTTTCAGCCCCTTTGCACTTCAAACAGAGTTGTGAATGTTCGCTGCTTGCCAAGAAAAGATGGTTCTGACATGAGAATTCATGTAGGAAGCTCGGATCAGCTCAGAGGAGCTGAGGGATTCAGACCTCTTAGTTCCTGTTCTGGTGCCCAAATTGGTGGGGTTGTTTGGAGCAGAGTTTGGGCCATCCAGGTTGTCAGAGCTGTTCCTGGCCCGTCTAGGGGGCTGCTGCTTGGGGCTGGCAGGGCACCCAGGGCTGCAGTGGCAGGGTGGGGCACAGTGACCTCCAGACTGTTGTCACTGAGTCCTCCACTGGGCATTTTGTGACTTTGGAGGTGTTTTTAGTTGGTCAGTTAGATGAGCTTTAAGGCTTTTCATATTTTGAAGGAAAAACAGTGTATATATACCAGGAGCCCAAACTTGGGCTGTTATAAAACTGATGTAAAGGTAGTGAAGCTGACATTGCTGGTTTGGACTATACCATAATAGGTATATTTATTTTTTTTTAGTGTGTCCTTCTGTGTCCATAGAAAATCTGCAAAAAAAAAAAAATCAGAAAAGACAAATTCTATGTATTAAATCACTAGCTTTGAATTTGTTTCTCCTCATTAATAGGCTCTATTATGACGTTCCTGCTGCAACTATTTTTTCCTTTGCAAGGCTTCTACAGATCCTGACCACTTCTAAAGAAGGAATTCCCAGCAGAAGGCTAATTGTTCAGCTCAGCTCTATGAATCTGTACAGGGTAACAGAAATCTTACACTTCATAAAAAAATCTCACCCTTGCCAACGTGTCCTCTGTATTAAACAGTTCTAGTGCATCTGATTTTTTAACAGATTCAAGACAGCAAAGTAGGCTCAGGTGTGTAGGAGAGGCAAAATATGTGAGGGCAGACTAACGTTCTGAGGGGAGATATAGAGGTAAAATACATTAAAATCAAAGCGCCATAAATTTACAGGGTCATTTCAATGCTGATAGTGTAATGTTGCTTTCCAAGTGAAATACATACATCTCCTGAGTCAATTTTTTTAAGAGTTCTCAAACTCCAGCAAAGAAGAAAAATCTAAATTTGTCAGCTGGGTAACCAGTACCAGGAAATATAATGAGCAGGTTTTGTGAATGTGGGTCACACCATCCCTTCTCCCTCCCCTTACCTGCTCTTTCCTTAGGCCGTAAACATTTTTGGATTTTGAAGCATATTTACAGGAGTTAACCTGGTGATGAAGCATCAGAGGATTCAGAGGCTGTTACCCCCAAATCCATGAGAGCTTTGCAGATGGAGGAGAAATACAACATCATCTCATCTCTCCTTAAACAATTTGTTGTAGGCAGTGGTTTCAGATTAAATAAATAACCAAGTACACAGTTTAGAGACTCCAGACCCCTAAGAATATTGAATTAAAAATTCAGGGATGCTGTTGTAGAGAATAGAAGGCAATGTGTTTTACAGAGAAGCAGGCAGAATATCTCTTGATTCATTGTACCTCCGAGTAATTACTAAGAGCAGATCTTGCTGGTAATTCAAGCAACAAAATCATTCTCTAATAATATAGGGCCACATTTTCTCCTTTACAGTTTCCCAGTGAAGAACTCTTCTTTGGGAAGCCTAGGGTAGAATTCCACCTTTCTGTGCCTGTCCTTCTGCAGGAGCAGAGGAGTAGGAAAAGGTGTTCTTGGCTCACACTGTGTATGCTGGGGTGGTGATGCAAACTAAGAAATACACATAGTTTTCAACTAGTAAGTGCTGAAATGCCTAATAGTTGAGGCTGTAGTCCTTTCCTTGAGAGATACCCATACCCAGAGCACAAGGGTGGTTTACTCTATTTTTCCAAGGAATAAACAATGACCCAGAGCTGTGATAGACTGAGCAAGAATAAAATCTAACAGTAGTTAGATTTTACTACTCAGCAGTTGCTTCAACTGCAAAGTAACAGAGTCATTTTAGAAATACCTGCAAGGAATTATTTGTAATAACTCTTGGTAATATAACAAATTTGCATGCTGGGAGAGTGGAGAGGTCACTGTCTATAGCTACAGCTCTAAAGCCAAATAGCCTGAAGCTGTTTCTGCTGTGAGGGGTTTGCAGGAAGACATGAATTTTGCAGCCAGGAAGAGCAGGTGATTTTTTTTCTAGCAACAGGAAATCTTTAGGCATACCAATAGAATTAATGTTCGGAGCTTTTTCAGTATTCCCAGGTGAAAGCTGAATGTGTCTGCAGACTCTATGGCATGTGGTCATCAGAATACTATAAATTTTCCTGTTACTTTCACAAAATGAAACACGATAAAATTTTAGTTTCTGCATTACACATTATAAAAATGGAAATAGAAGACTGAAATATTCCATTCACAAAGGGGAAGTGGGCATATATCGATCATATTAAAGCTACTTTTTCTTGTTTTTCAAAACAGATTCCTGCTGAGGATATGCAGACTTGAAGTGACATTTTCAGCTGTAAAAGCATTATTGGAAAATTTCACTCTAGGTTTAATAGCAGCCCATGCTATTAAATTCAATCCAGCTGTAAGTAGTTGTAATTCTTGTCTTGAAATCTGGTGTGTGTGTATGAGAATATAGAGAATTATAATGTAGGGATTTAGAAAAACATAAAATATTTGAATTACAGCAAGAATAATAGTGGCCTGGGTTTTTTGTCAGCAACCTGAATTCTGTCCCTTCATCCATAATATCAAAGATGGATGGATGGATAGATCCAGCCATGCAAAATGCCTTTTTTTTTTTTTTTTTTTTTTTTTTAAATTGCTTGGGTTTTTCAATCCAGCAATATAAGATACCAAGTGCATAGTGGAAGTTAAAAGAAAGAGACTGGGATTCACCACCTTTAAGCATGGACTGCATGTGGTTCCTTTGCTTGCATTTTCACCTGAAATGCCAGTTCACTTAGTTTTGATTTTACTACTGCAACGTTGGATGTTCTGCTTGCTCTTCAAGGTAGCAAGTTCCTGGACAGTATTGCTTATCGTTTCCACTCTGTTTTCAAAGACCTGTGTTTGTTGAGGGGGAGCAAATGTCCAGTTCACATCCCTGGTGATTCCTTACCCCTGTGTCCCGTAGATCTCCAGCACTTAGGATAAGTCTATTAAACAAAACGTTGACTGAAGCTTTTCCCTCGCAAGATGGCAGCATTGCTTCAGGGAATGAGGCTGCCTACACCACTCGGGAGGCCTTGGGAGTTTTTAATATTTCTATTTTATCCAGTCAGCGAGAGAAACTCTGACAGATGTGCTCATTTGTGTTACCTGAATTTACATGTCTACATCAGTTCACGGGGCAGGATGAGCTCCACTCATTTGTGTGAATTGTATTCAAACTGTATCACTATTTTTGTTCTTTGTCATTATTACAGTGACTCTAGTTAATAATGCAGTTGCATTTCTGAGATTTCAGCTGCAAAATTTGATTGTTTCAAATGCACTAAGCAGAAATATCTTACAGGAATCTTAATTTCAGATTCTTACATGTTTTTCTTTGTGTCCGCTGAGTGCTTTTATTCTTTTAGGTCTTGATCCTACTCTCTCTGAAGTCAATGGCTGAGTTAGAATTTTAGAGTAAGTCCTGTAAGGGGGTAGGCACAGCTAATAAGAAATGTGAATAAAGTAGGGTTTTATTTATTTTTGGTTTTTATTCCTTATATACTTAATCAGGTATAATGAAAGAGCTGCTGTTTGAACCATTAGAAGCATCAACCTTGAGTTACCTCTGGGCATTACCTTTATTTTATTTCAGGGCAGCACTGATTGACTTCTAAGGAAATTACACAAGTTTATTTCTGATTCTAAAAACAGGTCTACCAATTAGGCCTTGCCCATAAGGAATAAAAAGCTTGGAAATACAGGAATCTTCACTGTGCTGTCTTGGATGAGGTTCAGCTTCCCAAAAATATAGATGTATATTTTTTGCTTTTAATTATCATGTGATTTTAAAATCAAAAGCGTGAGTTGTGAGCTGAAGAATAATATTTCCTAATTCCTGTGGTTGTTTTATAACTCTCTTCAGATATTGCACTTCGCAAAAATGCTAACAAGACATTTTCATTTTTAAATCAGGAAAGCATTTTCCATGATTGCCTGGAGATATGTCTTTTTTATACTTATAGTACTGAAAGAGATGTACTTTGCTATCCTGAGTATTTTTTCAAGGAAATATTGGCTAGTATTCTATAGTACTTTAACAAGAAAATATTTAAACTCTTGTTATTATCATTTTCTTTGAGATTTTTATGCTGAGCAGAAAAAGAATCCAAACAACTTAGCTTGCTTTTCGTTTAATTTCTCAAAATTCGAAATGCTTAAGATATGGTTTTACTGACAGATGGCCACTTTGTTTGCACTTTTAGGACTGAGGCAGGTTTAGTCTGCAAGTTTAACTTTCTACTGACAGCCCAAGACATCTGACTTAATTCAGAGATCTCAAAATTCATATATTTAAGCTTGGAATGTATGAATTCAATATTTAAATTCTTCTTTAATGTACCTGGAGATTTTTATTGGTGCGGTTCCTCTCACCTTCAGCAATTCACAGTATGGCCTCCCAAACACAAAGTTACCATTAATGTAATTTATGTTTGGGGCTTTGAACATGATTTCTAAAATTGCTGAGGGAAAAATGATATAAATGATATCAGGAGGATGAAGTCAGGCCCGTGTGTGATACAAAAAATGCTGAATTCTGCTCTTTCTGGATTCTAAGATAAACAAACGAAATGTTACCTGATGGTATCTTCATTGCAGAGGCTGCTGTTCTCCACTTTAATATCTATTCTGGGATGCTGTAAGAACTAAACTGGGACATATGGCCAGCAGCATGTGAGGCTTCAGAAAGGCAGGTTCAGACACGAGGTTGTTTTGGCTCCTGCAGGTCAGCACACCTCCATCATTGCAGCTCTCTTTGGTTAAAAAAGAGAGGGAGTGGGACTGTAACCTCCTGCTCACACAAAGCCTGTGATAGTCTCCAGGAGCCTCCTCACTCGCTCATCCTGGCAGTCAGACAAGTCTGGCATTCAAAGGGAATTGAAAGACATTCTGCTTTAGAGGGGAAGATAATTCAAGGGCCCGCCTGTGGCAGAAAATTAAGAGAAATTGTTCAAGGAAACTAAATAATTGAGGTTATTGGTGATGAAATGCTCTATTGATCCCATTCAAATCCAACCTACACGGTTAGAAGTCAGAAGCTGTTCTTTCAGTAGACAGTATGAAACAAATTTCTCCTCTTCCTAGTGGATGAGAATTCTTGTTCTAAATGGGTCTCACTGGTTTAATCAGCAGTGATCATATTTGTGGTCCTTTAATCTGGAAGTATTGATGTTAATGTTTAAGCCAATTTTTTTTTTTTTTTAGAAAGCATTTAGAATATGTTTGGCTTTTAGCATGTTTTTCTGGGCTATAAATATAAAAGCACATTTGAAATAAATGGGAGAATGAGGTACTTTTAACCTTTATAGTGGCACTTGTAAGACAACCCCAAAACTGTCATGATGTACCTTTTTCAGGGGTTTAAATTCCATAAGCATTTGTCTCCACCTGACTCACAGAGAAATAGAAGTTTTCATTCTGGGGAGCTGAAAGTCAGTACTTTTCAAGCATGCTTAATACAAAACACAATCAGAAAGAATAATGTTATTCCCTCTGAGTATTCAGAGAACATAATGTAAAAGTAGGTAACAAGGACAATATGGATCTCAGATGGTTTAAGGAAATGATGAATTTTGATTTTATGCTAGTTTTTAGTGTGGTCTGTTTATTTTCACTTCTAGAATAATCCTAATCCAAGTTTGTATTAGGATCCATAGGAGCAATTTTCATAGAATATCTTGGTATTTGTTTACCACTCTTGAAAACCATGTTGCATGACTAAAAATTATCAGGAGTAACATACAAATACTTGGGAGCATCTCCTTTTTCAATGCCTCACTTCAGTCATGAAAGAATTTCAAAAATACTGTTGAATGTGACCAGATTCCAAAATTTAATTCTCACTCGGAAACACTGAAATGTTCCGTTTCCAATTCTCATCCCATTTTACTTCATCATACTTCAGGATTTATGTTGGCATTACAAAGGTAAGAAGGGCTGAACATTTAAATTTTGCTTAGTTCATATCCTAATGAAGGGGCACCATTAGATAGTAGGTTATTCAAAAGCCTACATTATGTTGGAATATTCATAAAAATGCTTTTCAGTAGCTGAGTGCTGCTCAAAATCATTGGATGGGTCTGAATTTGGCTTCTATTTTACTGCAAATAAGAGGTATTGAAATCCCAAACTTTTAATTAATAATTATTTATTATTTAATTATAAGTTTCTGAACTTTATATAATGCAGATATGTCAAAAGAAAACATGCTCTGAAAAGCATAAGTAGACATATGGCCAAAATGTCATTAATAGTTTTGCTCAAAAACGTAATTAGAGGAACATATGTTGCATTGTGAGTAACAGTGTTTCTACTAATAAAGGAAAGGATTTATTAGAAGTAGCCTTTGGGCCAGATTCCACTTTCTCTTTCTGCTACAACAGATGTGGAATAAACTTAAAGCAGCAAAATAGCAGGAAAACCCAAGCTATTGCTCACAAAGACTTTATACTGGCATGTTTGAGATTAGTGGCTGTTCTATTTGGTGTATGTAAATTTTTAAGGGGTAATATATGTGGTAACTACAACACTTATTACCTAGTCCTAAGCACTGTCTATTATAATGGCTTATCTGAAAAGCAGCACAATAAACAATTTTTATTCTTTACTCAATATTGCTAAGAAATTTAGTAGTATTCTACCATTTGGAGGTTGGGGAGAATTAAATAAAACCTAAAAGCAGTAGTATAAGGTAAAATGCTAGGCTGTTAATGTAGAAGAATATGGAAATTAATTCTACTTGTAAGCCCTCAGATCTTCAGGACAAATTAAGCAAAACAGAGGTTTGTAGACTGTGGAAGAGCTTTTCAGGAAACGTGAGCTGGTATTTGATACAGCAACATTCAGCCTTCCTAACAGACTAACTTTTTTTATGTACGTGCCTTGCTGTGTCAGAGCTGTAAAAACAGATGTAATTTTAAGGTTACAAGTGCTAGATTTTATATAATTTAAAAAACACATTAAAATTATATTAAATAATTAGTTAGAGTTCATCACATTTGACAGATAAAATATGTAGGCGCATGCGTTCAGTTGTATGGTTGAAGAAGATGTATAAAAGAGAAGGAAAACCAGATTATGAATAATAGTAAATTGAGAGATACTGGAGAAGAAGCTGAAGGGTTTTAGAATAAAAAGGAAGGTAAACTAATAGTTGTGAAGGAGTTTGCAGATGAAAATGAATCCAGGAGAAAGGCAGGCTGAAGACAGAAGTGTCTGAATGAATCATGAGTAATTGAAAGAGTGGACAGAATATATAAGAATATCTGATTTGAAATTGAGGAAGCTTTCAGTCTTTAAAATGTAAACTTAACTGAGAGAAGTTTTAACATCTCATAATCCAGTCAGGGTGTTTAGGGTTCCATACAGTCCTAGCAAAGAACAGATTATTTTGCTTCATTTGCATGCAGGCCTATGTAGAAAATACATAGTAAGGAACTGCAGGAGGATTCTCAGCAGATTTGGAGCAGGAATAGCAGCTGTATGTTTGAATGCAATGGTCTAATTGTTTATGGCTGGGCCGTTGCAGAAATCCAAGATTATAAATATAGCTGTCAGTGAAAGATACTTGCAATGAATTTTCTCATAGGTAACAAAATTGAGATAAACTACCTGACAGTTAAGGATAAGTAGGCTAAAAAAGAATATGCATTGCAGTGTTCCAGGGGCAGTTGTTTCTTTGTTTCTTTCTCAAATCCCTATGCAAGAATAAAAGCTGAAAAGTACAACGAAGTTCAAGTGTTTGCAGCACAAGGTGCAGTCAGAAAAGGATGTTTGTGTCCTGCACTAAACAGGGGCGGCTGTGTTAGTTTCCACCATTATCGATAGCAAACTTAAGTGGTCAGACGTTACTGAAAGCTACTGAAACTAAAACAAGGTGTAGACTCTGAAAACTTCTCTGCAAGATGCAAATCTGTGCTGCATATGCAGGAAGAGCTTTTGTAATTCCAGTCTCAGAGGTGGAAGAAAGAACGAAAGCTGTGTGCAACTGATATATGTTGATGGGTGACCTTCATACAGGCAACAACAAAAGTTAGCAGGCAGCAAGTTTTGTGGAGAATACTTGAAGTAAGATTGAAAGAACAGTCAACTGAGGAACATAAACCTTGACTGTATTGTAAAAAAAAAAGCACTAACACCTGCTGAGCAGCCTAAAGCCTTTAATTGTCATTTTCTGAAAGATAAAAACTCCCCAAACCGTGCATATCCGAAATAAGTCCCAGTATAATAGCCCAGGGGAAGCAAATGCCTCTCATTTGCAAACTGACTTTACATTTTTGAAAGACATTGCTCAGGAGCATTAGGTGTAGGTTTGTAACAACCTCTGTAATATGCTAATCCTATGCTAAGAAAATAATTGGTATAAGAGGGCTGTAGCACATTGATGATTTCTCTTGAATGAGTAACATGCAGTGGTGAAAGGTATGTATGGTATTAGCTCAGAGATCGCTGGAGGAAATCTCCAATGCCTTTTGGAATGGTATTTGCATATAATAACCTGAAATTAGGTCTTCATACTGACATAGAGAGTTAAGATTTACTAGCAGAGTCCTGACATAAGGCACTTGATATTTATATTGTATCCAAAGTGGAGTTTAGGTATATAGTATTTCTGGAGACAGTTTCCATGTTACTCTGTTCAGCTCTGAAATGTGCTGCTCAATGGCATTGAATTTAGTTGTTCTGCTTTGTTCATTTGCAGGTGAGGAAATACACCTCCTGATTAACCAGAAATGCAGTGGTGGGACCAAAAATAAACTTACTTCTTTCAAATTTGTTTCAAGAAGAATAAAGGCTTTGCAGATTACATTCTACCTTTGTGGCAGATCTTGTGTTCTAACTGTAGGTGCCTAGGATGGTATTTGTTAAGTATTTGAAATGATCATGGAAGGGGCTTTGAAGGAAATGCCATGTGGATTGCACATAGTTTAGGTTCCTAACTGTGGAGACAGTAGCTTAACAAAGCATGTGTGAGTACTTCTGGTTTGGTTCAGACCAGCTGCAATATATTGTTTAAAAAGGCTATAAAAAACAGCCTTTCTAAATCTGAGCACTGTAATGATTCCAGCAAGCTCACTGAAACAAGTTATTTTTGGCAGGAAAGAAAGAAGATAGGACTTGGTATCTGCACTGAAAACCTAATTTTCTGTTTATTTAGGGAACAGGAAATGAGAAGCAGCATTACAGCTGAGGATAAAGCTAGCATAAAACAATGAGGATGAAAAAGCTGAGATAAAACTGACCTCTTTAGGGGGAGAAATGAGGCTGATAGATGTATTTGGTTGACTTGGTGGGGAAGGCATAGTTGGAAAATTTGGGGTTATTTGGATTGGACTGATGTCTGAAAATAGCAACCAGTGAGTTTCTTGAGCGGGAAGAGGGAACTTTTTTTGAACTCTTACACATGTTTTCTGTGTAACATCTTGCACTTTCTAAGGTCCCTTTTTAAAGCACTTTCCCAGATAACATTTATAGTCCTGATACCTTGTGTTTGGAAGCCACATTTGAAATTATGATAGCAATTAAATGCCCCTTGTTACTTTAGAAAACAATACAGTTTATAAACTTCTACTATTCTGTGCTACTGAATGTTCTTAAATTAATCCATTAGTAAGGATGAAAGAGCTGTGATTCTGTGCTCCATGAAATGTTTTTATGGCTAGTTCAGCACTACTACCAAATTTGTAAACAGGAGAACTGAAGTTATGAAATTAACTTTGAAGTAGAGCAAAAGGTTAAAGAACATGGGGTTTGAAAATGGATCCTGACAAATTCAAAGGAGTTATATTCAAGGTTAGGATGTTCTTGAATATTTTAAATGGATTAGAAAGAGTTGTTAAACTGAGTGTCTTTTTGGTTTCAATTATATTAGTTGAGGACTGCCACTAAGTACCTGAAGAAGAATTCTTTCCTGTCTCTTCCCTCATAGATTCTGATTTTTTCATCCTTACATTTTTTTTCTTAATTTATTATTTTTCTTTACTAGAAACTAAAGATGAGAGTCTGAACATGCTATACTGCCATTCCTATAGGAAATTCTTATGATTCTGTTTATGTTTTCCACCCATGCTTAGGAATGCCATCTGGCTTGCAGTTGCCAGATTTGAAGGGAGTAAGGAATTCTCCTCTCCCCCACCCTCTCTTCCTTGTTTACACTGGCACAGCCTGTTGGGATCTTTATTTTTCTCTGCTTTCTATACTTTATGGAGTAAAGTTCACTTCCTGGGCTTAGTTTAGCTGCTTCACTGTGGCTCCCTGACACTGCAAGACCTTCAGTGCTGCTAGGAAATGTCTCTGATACATTCACAGAAGCAGCAAAATCAATATTGTACCTTAACCCTGAATGTATTTAGAATTTTACTTTGAGAAATCCATCATTTTAGACTATTTCTTTGCTATGCAATACTGTAGGTTGTATATCCTCGATCCGGTTTATGTGACTGCACCAGTAATAGAGTCAAACTGTTAAAAGTCTGATTTCTCATTGGCAGATCTAGAGTTCAGGGAAAAAATGCATGAGGATCTGTGATTCTAGAAGCATTGCCTAAAAGATGTTCAAGATCTAATAATCTTAACATTTTTGCTTTTTAACAAGATCAGAGCACTCCTAGCCTTTCAAATACCTTTCTGTGGGACTTACAAAGCAAATATTAATATGCTAATGTGACAGCTTGATTACTTTTGGAATATGCTGCTATTGAGATGTTTGAACATTAAGGACAATGAACATTACATAATTGAGAAGAATGACTCATGAGTTAAAACAGTTTGTGTGACTATTGATGAATGGTTTAAAGTCATATTAATTTTGTGATGGTTTCTGTCAGTACAGAGGTAATTTTTGAGGTGTAAGGAGATATTAGGGTGTTGGATAGGAGGTTGCAGAACACTATGATAGGTCAATACCAGCTCTGCCAGTGTTGCTACTTTCAAGAATACTGTCCTTTACTCAGACATGGGGTAATGCAAGGATTTTTTGTGCTCTCCATTCATTAATTCTCCTTATAAAGAAAGCCATAAATGGTATGATCTGTTAAACTTCTAATGTGCAGCTGTATTCATTCAGAGAGTGTGTTGGGACAGGAAATAGGAGAGACCACCTCTGTCATGCAGCTCTGAACAGGATGCAAGGGTGGATTTATCTGTGGGTGACATGAAATCCTAACTCTGCTCTGGTTTCCTGCAGCCACTGCGTGGGACCTGGAACCTGAGGAGAACCTGTGCTGCAGCACTAAAAATGTCTCAGTTCCAAAAGTGAAATGAGAGAATGAGGCTCAGCTGATCATCAGCAAATATGAGCCTGCTGCTTAGTAAATATGGGTCTTTGGTGACTTTTTCACTAAAAACAATAAACAGTGACATGTTTCCAGCCTGAGGAAACAGGACAAAATGAGCAGGACAAACCTATGCTGCAGATCAGGTATAATTAATTTCTCTGTAATTAAGTCACGGAGTAATTTCTGTTCAAAGGGGTGCCTGGAATCTGAGAATTAGCAAGCTCCTCTGTAAAGAACTGTCAGATGTAAGGAGGGAGCTGTAAATGTGAGTGATTGCAGAGTGATCTAGTGTGAAGATAACTGCCCGTCACTGGCTAGCAGGGAAGTGGCCCAGAGGGGCCATCCTCATGTAAAATATATGTACACAGAAGGCTTCAGAGCAGTAATATATTTGTTAAGAGAAAACTGTTGCATCACTCATCTGTTAGGTGAGTCAAATCCATTGGTGAGTGCCAGCAGGAAAGAAAGGAACTAGGAACACTCAAAACCTGAGGAACTGATGAGCAACTGAGAGGAAAGAGCCCATTTATGTGAGAAGCAGTTGCATCAACTAACACCTGCATTGACAGGTGTTTGGGACCAAATCCATGGGTCTCATGTGAGAGCACAGACAGCAGATGGGAAGGGCAAAGCAGCACTGCAGCCCCACAGCCTGGGAGCGTGGAGCCAACCTGAGAAGGAGCTCAAGGAGAAAGAAGTTGCTTTCTTCAGTCTCATCAGAAGAGATGGATTAGGGGCAGGACAGAGTCAAACATCTCTCAGCCATTGCCCTGGCAAACCAGAGAAGTTGTTTTATTTGACTTATCTACCGGAAAACCACACCTGAGAATGAATAGAAGCATTACTTTAAACATATTTGAACTAAATCACTGCAATACATTTTGAACATACAGCTTGCAGCAAGTAGAGATTCTCTATGTGGATGCAGTTCTTGAACCTGCATATTGCTTTTATCTTTGATGATGTTACATTAAAAAGAAATGGGATACCATAGAAATGTTTTTTGTAATAAATGAGTACGTTGAAAATATAAGATAAAGGTGGAAGATACATGAGGACTCAGAGCAAGAAGACTCATAGAAAAATGCTTAGCAGATGTGTAGTGTTCACTATGGTATGACACAGACATTTTTCTTGTTTCCTGTTTCAAAATATATGAGTTAAAAAGCATATGCTGAATCAGGTAAGAATAAAGTGTTAGTGCTATGCAGCTGTCCTTGCTGAAGGATAGCCTTTATCTCACGTAATTACATTTACAGTTGTGTTATAATAGAGCTGTGTACTAATGGGATGATTTGGCCATAAATCCAAAGGCCATATTGAGGCTATTAGAGTGTTGAGGGTGTCTGGTGTAAGCCTCCCTGGTGCACTTTCTGGTCAACATCTGGAAGGAAGCCAACTAGATGCAAATCACCTTTTGTGGGAAAATAAGAGCCTAATCTGTGTAAGGGTCACACTCCAGTGTAAAATATGTATGGATTTATCAGTGGGAGTCATTACCAACATACCTTTCTGCTGCTCTTTGCCGCATTGTGTGTGCCAGCTCAAGTGGAAAATCAAGCGACAGATTAATGCTCCGCATTTGCAAAACCCCTTTGAGAGGAGCAGACACTGTTGCCTGTAAATTTAAGCCTTTTAAGAGGTTAAGATGGGTGAAGGTGAAACAAATATTATTGTACTTAACAATGTACTCCTGCACTCTACAAGGCTTGATTCTCTTCCCCCTTGAAGTCAATTGTGAGGCTTGAATTGACATTAATGGGAGCAGGCTCGGCCTGTTCCTGATCTAGAGAGGGGCTGCTCAAAGAGCTCTTCAGCCTTTCCTTTAAGTGCAGAAAGACAATTTTTTCTTTTTTTTTCTTTTTTTTTTTTGTTAAAGAAACAAACAGTGAAAAAACACCACAAACAACCTACATGTTATTTGCAAAGTGTGGAACTGAAATCTGTACTAGTATTTAAAAGGGGACTGAGGAGAGGGTTGTTGATATTCTGTCTATTCCTGCAAGAGAAGTCATTTAGTGGGGAGGGGTGAGTTTTGATAGCAGGCCTTGGTGCAGTGTTACCATGGTGAGTTGCAAACAATTCCTCTCTGGATTCTGGTGGTTTTGTGCATTTACTAAAGTTAACACTGTTACCAAGTGAATTATTAGTTCAGAATCCTTGGCTTATAGTTTGTTGGTTGCAGAGTTCTGGGACTAAAGTTTCAGTCTCTGAATGGTTGGCTCCTGATGAAGCAGTTTGAGGTGGTTTCCTATGCCTAAAAAAGCATCCCCTGGAAGGTGTGAAATGTACCAAATACAGGAAATGGAAAAGAGCCTCTGGCATTTCATGGGATTTTCAAGTGTTCCTGAGTGTTTGCCAAGGCTCATTCAAAGTAAATGGATGGGTTACTTTCTAATAGTTCATGGGCAGTGACCCATAGAAGAAAAACTTCTGAAGAAGTCATGAGTGCTTCACTTGCTTTACTTACCTAAATGAATTTTTTTTATCCTGTTTTTGCTAGAAATGGGATATTAGGCACATTTTACATTTATATTTGTTGCCTTCTTGCTATCAGTTAACTGCTTTGGGTGGGACAAACTAACCAGTTCGAGCTTCTGTTGTTGGAGAGAGAAACCTGGATCTGAGCTGAAGGGCCTTAATCCACAAAGATGCAATTAAATGTAGGAAACAGGAGTTGTCCATACAAGGAAAAAAAATGGAAGCAAAGAACTATAATGTTTATCTGTTCTAGGACTGGAAACAGGCTGACAGAACAAAAATCTAATTTGCAAAACAGCTGGTCACACCCAGATTCTGGGTTAACATACAACCTTTAATCTCAAAGAGAAATATGGAAGTTATCCCTGGAGACAGCTATCCAGACTGGCTGAATATCCAGCCTTTAAGGGCTGTGGAGTTGCAAATAGTAGTGAACTTCATAGAGCTGTTTATTTCTGGTTTATTGGTGATGGATTTTTTTGCTGTCCTTACAGATGTAAGAATAATTAACATGTCATTCTGCTCATTACACTGGATGTTCTGTGCCATTTGGACTTGGAGAAGTGCTGAATTTGAGACAGATCCATGAAAGGATGTACTGTGCCCCCTTTGCCTGGTCACTCCTTGGCCATGTGGAAAAAAATGAGTTCTGCCTCAAATGATTGTATGGCACAGGTTGGAAATGAATTAACGATGCTCTGCAGTAATTGATTGTTTAGGGCTTGAAAGTGAGAAGAAAACAGAAGTTTGTGGCTAGATAGGCACTTGGTATGGTAAGGAAGCAGATATGTAAATGAAATAATACATCCTTACTGTATAGAACATTGTCTGGAGAGATGGATCTTTAATTAGATGTCCCGTATAATTGTAGGACAAGGAAGTCCTGAATTCCGATTTCTATTTGTTTACATAATATATAACGGTGTTTTGTTTTTTTTTTTACTTTTTTCTAGGCAAAAGTGCACTTTTTGTCCACAGTCAAATATTTAGGATATTATAAAAAACTTCTCAGCAATGCATAGTTGTTTGCATTAAATGGGACGACGTGAATAATGAATGTTGACTTGGAATTACAGCCAGTATGGTAATGAAATAAAGCCCCATTAGACTTAAGTAATTTGCAAATTGAGGTTGTTATCACATAAATAATGGTGTCCCTGGCTGATGTGAGGAAAGGGTCATATCAGTCAATCAAATAGGAAAAAAGCCTTTTAAAGAAATGTAAGCTAGCATGAATGTTAAATTATTGATTGATTCCATACATACATAGCAGTAAATTCCCACTAGTAGACAGTTGTCAGGGTTGCCTAGAAAACTTTGCTGCATTTATTTTCAATGTGATATTTCTCTTGCTGTTGTTCTACTTCAATGAAAGCTCTAAGTAATTATTTTTTGTGTAAATTCCAACAACACATCGGTTTATCACAATTCTTGTGTTAGTCATATATACTTATAATTAACTACAAGTTATTCAGATGCTAAATAGGTGCATGTATTAGTCAGTTTCTAGGTCAGTTTTGACTTTCTTAACTAGTGCCTTTCAAAAGAGTAGGCATAAAAAAATCCTGTTTGAAAGAAGATTCATCCAGTGTATCACTGGAGTTTTAGTAAATGAGTATTTTTACCTGAAGGAGGTGTAGAAAAATCAAAATGCATCACAAATCTCTGTGAACCAAGAGCAAGAGTGTTTCACCCTTCCTGTATAATCCTGATTGTGTTCTGCTGTGGAGCTTTGAGCCAATGTTTTGTTGCCACTGAGTTTCCTCTGACAGAAGATTTGACCAGGGGCATGTATAACTATAGAGCATCTGGTGTATTTCTTCACTCTCCTTAATTAAAATCAGATCTATTTGTTAGAAAACATCATGGAAAACCTAGAGGCACCAAAAGGAAGCCTTCAATACAGAAACTCACTGCAAACCCCTGGAAACTTTGAAGCTCAAAACAATGAAAATCTCTGCAGTTATGGCAAAGCAGAGTATCAAAGGACAGCAAAGTCATCCTAACAGGTCAGTTATTTAAAGTACCTATAAATAAAACCTGAATTCTCCAGTTGTGCCAATTGGGGTCAGGTAAAGTGTTTTATTATCCAAATAGAAATTTATCCCATAAATTGGTTGATTAAATATATCAGTCAAACATCTTCTGAAACAAGAAATACTTACCTACTCTTTTTCTCTTTCAATAGCTGACTTTTGAAGATTTTCAGTTCTGTCTACATTTTCCCCCAAGTATGACATCATATTAATAGTAAAAAATGTGGTTGAATGAGAGTGCTACAAAACTGTCTGAACATTGAGTATGGGTGCCGTAAAGGCTTCCTGCTAAAGCACCAGTCTCCCCATAACTGCAGAAATGCTGATATGAGTTTGCTACCCTTGACTTCTCCCTGCCTTACTGTTTGTGGCCTCACTTAGGCCTCCAAACAGTGTGTTTAAAATGCTGCTAAACAGAACACCTCTTTTTGAAAGTCTTTACAGATTTGACAGTGGGCTGTAATCCTTTTTCTCACTAAGGTTACTCCATTGCAGAGTTGCCTGTGAGTTAATGGCAGGTGGTTTAACATCACCTCTTCTTTTTATAGGATGAAGTCAGACATCTGGCACTGACTGGATATCCCCTGCAAGGCTGTGCTCCATTCCAGTTGTTCTGTGTAGCTGGCTGTAAACAGGACATGATTTTTTTTCCATCACACACCTTTTCTCTTGGCATTGAATGCTATAGCTGAGATGTGCAGGTGGAAGAGGAATTTGCTTATTGCCAAAGGAAGCTCCAAAGCAGAAAAAGACTGAGATAGGTGATTCACAGGGGGGTTGTTTTGGATTTGTTTGTTTTCCTCAAAGGGCTGCCATCATCAAGTGAGGGCACAGGGCTATACCTTGTGCTATACCCTGTCCTGGGGGCATCAGGCAAAGCATCACCAGATGGCTGAGGAAGGGGATTGTCCCTCCCTGCTCTGCAGTGATGAGGCCTCACCTTGAATATTTTGGCAGTTTTGGTCACCACAATGTAAGAAAGACATGAAGCCATCAGAGAGTGTCCAAAGGAGGGCTGTGAAGATGGTGAAGGGCCTTGAGGGGAAGCCGTGTGAGGAGCAGCTGAGGGCACTTGGTGTGTTCAGCTGGAGAGGAGGAGACTGAGGGGAGACCTCAGTGCAGGTACAACTTCCCTGTGAGGGGCAGAGGAGGGGCAGGCACTGATCTCTGCTCTGTGGTGACCAGGGACAGCACCCCAGGGAATGGCCTGGAGTTGTGTCAGGGGAGATTTAGGTTGGAGATTAGAAAAAGGTTCTTCCCCCAGAGGGTGGTTGGGCACTGGAACAGGCTCCCAGGGCAGTGGTCACAGCACCAAACCCGGCAGAGTTCAAGAAGCATTTGGACCATGCTTTCAGGCACATGGTGTGACTCTTGTCACTTGTGCAGGGCCAGGAGTTGGACTTTGATGATTCTAGTGGGTCTGTTCCAACTCAGGACAGTCTGGGGTTCTAGGGTTAGAGTACTGAACCAGCTGTTCCTGCTCAAGGTAGACCTAGCCTGGGATTACGTCATTCTTATCGTGATAGTTTGAAGTTCCAGGCTAATGATTTATCTCTTTCTTTTAGACTTCTGTTCTTTGAAAACTGATAGTAAAGCAAGAACTTTAAGTCTGCAAAAATTATTGCTTTTTGGGGTATTTGATTAAATCAATATCTGAATGGTAAAGCTGAGGGGCTGCTCTGTCATGCATTTGACTGGTCATTTCAGTTTGAAGCAAGTATGGAAGGTGATATAAACTGAGGGTATGGCTGAACTGTGGAGAGTTGGGGAAAAATTCAGGCAAACGTCAAACATTTTTTTCTCTCTGCAGATGAATGTGTATATTCTTTAAATAGTAACTAGTGTTCCATATTACAATAGTCAAGGGTGACTAATGCTATCCATTCATTTTTTTGGCTTCCTTTAATATAATATAAGAAAAAATTGCTAAAACTCTATTTTAAATTATTAATATGTCTTTAGATGGCCAAACAGTTACTCTTCCTCTCTCCTGAGCTTCCTACCTGACAACAAGACAGGTGGCCTAGAGCTACTGTCGAGAAGGAAGCATAATCAGGGGCAAGGGGTCACTTACAGAGAATTAGATAGACAAATAACCAGAGTTCAAGGATATGCTTAAATGAACAGCATAGTTTGCACTATCTGTTGGCAGTTATTTTAAGATGCATAAAACACTGAGTTCACAATGTCCCAATTTTGCAGGGGTAGGCTATGAAGACCATAAATCCTGTGAAAGGGGTCAGGGTCTAATTTACAGGTCTGATTCAAAGCTTGCTGAGGTCAATGGAAACCTCTCTGTTAAGTTTAGTTTGGATCATATATTAAGGAAAAAAACTGTGTTGAGAGAGTGCTGAGATGAAATGAGGAAATAAAAGTTTTCCCAGTATACGTGCACTTTTCATATATCTATCATCTATCACTGAAACAGTTTATAAGACTGATAGACTATCTCTCAGGGTTCTATTTTGATTTATTTCAAAATACTGTAACCCTAGTGAGTTAAGAGTGAGATTATTCATTACCTGCTCTTGTAAGGTAAATAGAGGTGCGTGTTTGCCTCAGGGATCCAGGTGAATAGAAGATTTGGAAGATGTCTTCTGCAAGAATGTCCTTTTCGGTACAGAATGACTTTTGGAATTATTTAGTCCATTGAACATACAATCCTGTAGTTCTCCTCTGGTTAAAAAGATGGGATTACATTTTTTGCTGATGAAAATACACACTGCTCCACTGACACTTGTGAGCCATATCATCACATTCTGCAAAGAACTTGGTCTGGGGCGTTTTTGCTGTTTAGTTATAAAGGTCACACTCGGGACTCAGGCTATTTGTTACACGTAGTGCAGAAAACCAGTGGTGAGATGACTGTGATGAAAGGCACTGTACCAAACGCTCACCAATGCTAGTCTGCATCAGCTGCCTTACAAAAGAAAAATGGGCCTTAAATCAAACACCAGAAAAGAGATCCTTCCAAAAGAAGGAAAAATAGTCGATTTTGAGTTTGCTCTTTTGCAACAAAATAGAAATTGTAATGCTCCTATAATCTTAGGCCTCTGGTAAGTATAATGGGACATAAGTGCATTTTGTTTTGCTGTTCGTGAGAGTAAATTGTATAGCTGTCAAGTTGTGGCATGTCTATAAGTGCTGAGTAAAACCATTGCTGGGAGTGATGAAATTAGTGTGCCAAAGGAGAGGGAAGAATGCAGATCCATCAAGTGAACCTGTTAGAACTTTGAAGCAAGTTTAAACCAGTACAGATGCTGAGACCATCTGCTGAGGAGTATGTATAGACATAATTGCACAGAGCAACAATTGTCATTTCATTTTTTAAAAAAGCACCTTGTTTTGTAGGATGTTTGCAGCCAAAGGAAGCAGCTTCTCCCTCCTCCCAGAGCCCACGTGTTTGAAATAGCTGTATGTTCTTTTTTAACACTCAACTCCAAGTGATCTGATTTATTTGAGGCTCTCCTGTTGTGTATAAGAAGTTACATCTGTCCTGTCCCATAGAAGAAGCTGGAGCCCCTTTGCAGTTTAGCATTGCTGAACTGTACTTCAGAATTTATCACAGAAGTACTGAGATACTCTGAGCACAGACACAGTTTTAGGTAGAAGCTCTCAGTTTTATCTGGTAGGAATACATAAATATCCCACGCCTGGCCTCTGTCAACTGAGTGTTCCTGAGCGTGGAGCATTTGCTGTGAATTGTTCCCATTTGCTGGATTTGTCATAGTGTCTTTGCTTATTTGTGATTTGTATAATGAGAGAAACTAGAAAGATGTGGGTAAAAAGGTTAAATAGTATTGTTTATCTCACACTTTTGCATCTACATTTTGCATTTCTCAGGTGATGACTTTTAGTCTCTATTTTTCTTTCTTGTTGGAACAGAACATGTATTTGCAGAGGCTCACGTTTTTCCAAAGCAGATCCATTGTAAGCATAGGAAATCTATTTTAAAAAGTGTTTTAGGAAAAAGAAGTGATATAGCTGGAGAAAATGTCTGGGCTTACCCTGAGACAAATGTTTACAGGTTTTCTGTTTTATTGTCTTAGCAATTTTTGCCAGTGTCACTTTAGTTTTAAGCTAAGTAACTGACTGGAATACTGTGATTTTTTTTTTTTTTTTTTTTTTTTTTTTTTTTTTTTTTTTTTTTTTTTTTTTTTTTTTTTTTTTTTTTTTTTTTTTTTTTTTTTTTTTTTTTTTTTTTTTTTTTTTTTTTTTTTTTTTTTTTTTTGATTGTTGTTGTTCTCTGAATTCTTTGAGTTTAGCAGTTGAAAGCTGTGACCATGCTGGAGAAATTCAAGAATGAGTAAAATGGAGAATCCTTAGTGTTGTGATGCATCACAGTGGAGATGAAGGGTCCCCGTGGCATGACCCTTGTGATGCTTCCCCTGAACTTCTCCAAGGAAATAGAATTAGTATGAAATTGTTTTGGGGAAAAAAATGCTTTATAAATTAATTGTCATGTATGTCATCCTTGCAAATCAATAAAACGTGGAGAAACTTGCCTGTAGGGTCTGTTGCATCATATTTAGACATAGTAATGTGTAAAATAAAGCTAAAAGATACCAATGACATATTTAATCTTATTTAATGTAAGGAAAGCTATAGAAGAAAGTGCAAAAATGTCTGTATATTAAAAATCTTGAAAGAAATTTGTCTATATGTATGAACAATCTCTGGTTCTTCAAGGAGAAACAACTTGAATCTGCTCTCCTCACTTTATCTTTTGTACATCCCCATTCTTCTGTTCATCTGTACTCTCCCCTTAAAGATAATTTTTATCCCATTTAAATCAGGTCATTTAGATGCAGGTGAATTGCTGTTATAGAGGGATATTTGGAATTTGTGTTAAGCATTAAAAGAGTCTTGATAAGAATCTTGATTTATCAGTTTATGTTGTCAATATTTTTTGTGAGGATGGGAATTTTTAAAAAGATTGCACTAAAAATACTTCTCCCAGGATTTAAACAGCTCCAAATACTTTGTACTTCACAACAGAGCTTGTGTTTATACTTCACAACATAGGTAGGGTTATAGGGAAATGTATTTCATGCTTGACATACTCTTTGTCACCATGTGCAGAGCCAGATGCAGTCCCAGTCTGAATGGGAAAATGTGCACCCACATCTGCATCTTATGCTGTGAGCACAAGCTGCACTTGATGGGAAAGAAATGGGATGGAAAGTTTGCCTGTGACACCCTCTGGTGAGACTCTGCCTGATTGTATTGCTCAGTCATGGGCTGGGTTAGAGATGCAACTTTATTTCTGACTTCCAGGCTGCATCTTGTTTTTTAGTAGGCAGTTGATATTTTATACCTTTTTTTCATTTGCTTTCTCTCTGGAAACCGTTTCCAGTGTCAAAATGAACAAAATTATGCTTTCAGTCCCATTCTTTAGATTCCTAGGATATCATCTTTATTAAAAAACAGTAAATATACTCTGGAAAGGTCTGTTCTGATTCTCAGGGGAAGTGATCTCTTACTCAGGCAACTGCTTAATAAGGACCTCTTATACCATCTCCAGAACATGGTCACCCCTGGAGATATGCACCAGCTGGACTGTAATTCAGGTATTGTACATAAATTGTGGTTTTCATTCTAAGGCATATGTGCTAATTCTTCCATTCTTCTCTTCTTGGAATAGAAGCAGGGGAGAGGCCTTTGAGTCTGATCCAACCTGATTTGAAAATAAAAGTCTTTCACTAGTCACTACCTAGAATTATTTCAGTGTTCTTTGTACTGCTAATGGTGACCAAAATTTTTTTTCAAGAATTGCCTTTCATTTCTGTTCTTCTTAAAACTGCATTTAAAAAAACATGTTCGATACATCAATCTGTTCTGTATTTGTAGCTATTAACTGCAGCATCATTCCAAGTTCTATTTTAGGACAACTTTTGTTTGGTTTCTGTGTGATGCTCCAATTTCTGTCCCCCCCTCCTGCAGTACAATGGGGTCTTCTGTTCCTCTGCTATTTCAAGTCTTATTTTAAGCCTCCTGTAAAAACTCAGAAGATGTATCTTTATCATTTGGGTGATTATCAGGCATTGTTGAATGATTGCATCTTTTAATGTTTAGAAACTAAAGCTCATCAGGCTTTTGGTGTAAACCTGTTATTGCTCCCCTAAGAAATGATACCTTGCTTCTCCAATTGTTTCTGGTGTTTTGGTATTTCACTGTGGGGTTGGGTTTTTGCATTTTTCATCTCAGATTCCTCAGCAGATAAAGATGGCATATTTTTATCTAAAATACATTCCAGAAACTTGCTGATGAGGTTTTGGTATGTAGGTATGTGCCTTCCCCCAGGGGCTATTTTGAGCTAGAGGTTTCCAGATCAAGTTGCAAAATAGACTCCAGATGGTCTGAAATCCTTCTTTAGCTAATCTATAGCTAATTAAACATTCAGCACAAACGACTCTGTTTTTTAAAACTGAGCACAGTCTTTCAGAAAAGCAGCATATTGATTTTTAGCTTTAGTTTTCATAATTTATATCTTTTGTTTCATTACTTGGTGGTTTTCATTGCTGGTCCTTGCATCTATTTTGTTGTGTGGCTCAGGGGCTGTTGGGTGCCTTGTATCTGATGCTTCAGTCGATAAAGGAAATTAATAATATCTCTGTGGGCTATTTTTGTTTTTCTTAGTTACTGTGGAGGGGAGCAGAGTAAAACTGTGCTGTGACTACACTTGCAGCGATCTCTACTTGCCAGTTAATCTCATGGAACCAGGGGAAGGGAGGTGGATCTGTGCATCGTACGGCAGAAGGTGAGGTAGATTGTGAGAACAGCATTCTTTAGTTTTCATGGGCCTGATTTGGGGTGAAATAGAAATGAGCTGCACACTGGCTTGGACTGAGGATGTTGGTTTTGTATGTTAATGCAAACAGCACAGTACAGTTAGAACAGGTAGTATTTCTGGCAACCTGTAGTCAGGGAGACATATCAGGGAATAAACACTGCCACTCATCCCTAAGGAGAGCAGATTCTGCTCCTTAATGAATAGGATTGAACTGGAGCTCCCATGAGATTTTTCTGCCACACAGGCAAATCAGGATTAAGTACTATCTGTTATTTATTAAATGGTGGAAATTATTAAACAGTGAATGTTATTTGTTCCACTCTGGAAGCACTGTTACAGGAATGCATCCTCACTGTTCTAGAGCTGAGGGACTGCAACATTGTGAGAATATTTTTACAGGGCAAAAATAGGCAAATATCAATAAAATGTTTAGACATTTTTTTTTCTGTTTCTTGCATGCCCAAAGATTGTTCATAGTACTGTCATTAATGTAAATCCTTGAATAAAATTTGGCTCAGAGTAACTCTAGTTTTGATTCAATAAAACATTTTCAGTCTCCTGTGCCAGAGTTAAGACGGCACTTTAATAAGTATTTTGCTGATTAGAAGCCAGTGTATTCTTCAGTTCTTAAGATAACCTAAATAGTCTTGCTATTGAGATTTCTGTTGTGTCTATACCAGTAGGAACTATTTCTGCTGAACCAGTATCAGGTGTTCTGAGAGTCAGAAAATGGTACAGAAGGACACTGCCGTGTCCAGAAAGTCTTTGACACTAAGATAAGTTTATGACACTGTCACTGATGCTAATGGTGACATCAGCAGAGATAGACAGGCTAAAATGAAAATAAAGAGGAGGTTTGTCTCTTTTAGAGTGCTGTGTGTCCAAGGCATCCAAAAAACTTCTAGAAATATCAATAGCTGCCTTTTTGGAAAAAATGCTTAAATACGTATTTGATTCTGAACACAATGTTACTGCCAGCTTCCCTGCCTTTCTGAAGTGAGACCAAGAAAACTCCTGTGCAAGTCATTGAGACAGGAAGGTGCTGTCTGGAAAATATATTTCCTTTGCAATTGATAACCAGACATAAATTGACCACAACAGTCCAAGGCATAAAGGTTTTACATCATTACACATATTTTTACTTGCTATTCAAGGTCAGATCAATCACATTTAAAAAAATATTTATGAATTATTTTAGAAATGCTTTAATGTATGGAAAATTTTATCCCTTATAAATGTGAAAATCAAGTTGTGTTGGTGGGGGGTTGTTTGTTTAATAGCACTTTGCTTCTAGAGGCCTGTGGGCCACTCTAGGGCAAATAAAGGAAGTGAGGTGTCAACACAGTTTCTAACACGACCTGATTCAAAGTGTATTAAAGGCCGTGGGAGGCCTTCTGGCCTTGGGAGTTCAGAGGTTCCACGCTGTTCTGGGACTTCTTTCAGGTTTAAATGTGAGAACATGTTTATTTACTGGAAGAGAAGAGAACTTTGAGAGTAGCTGGAGGCAAATTCAGACATATATAGAAATAGGTAGTGCCCTGTTTTCAGTGTAACTGAATGCAAGATGCACTTCATAAGGTTTCTGGACTGTTCAAGTTATGACATTGCAGTTGAGTTACTTTTTAATTAAAAATTTAATGTACTTAACATCTTAAAAGTCATTGGGTGAGATCTGATAATTTATGACTCTTTAGCCTGAAGCATATTTCAGTCACTGATCTCTGGAACAAATTCTGTTTAAATAAAAGATTGCAGTGATACATTATGAAGGCAGAAAAACTTATTGCCATGGCACCTCACTACTGAAAGGTAAATAATCTTTTGTTTTTACTAAAATGGGTTTTTCCCTATTCAAAGGAAATGTGTGAAGAACTTTCCATTGGATCACAGAGTACAGTCAGGGAATGGTTCTCTGGGATATGAAGTGCTGGAAAAGCATTCTGGGTACAAGCAAGCAAGGAAGGCTCCTCAGTTAACCTCTGGGTGTTAGGAGCCATTGCCCAGGATTTGCTGCATCAGAGACAAGGTAAGCTTTGAGGAAGGATGGAACAGAGGAACAATAGTACAATGTGTGAGCTTAATTCTGATTGTCCAGCTGTTTTGTCTTTAGAAACCAAGAACAGGATTTTAAGGACAGGCAGAAAGGGAGAATTTCTCTTCTGTAATCTATCTTCCTTCCACCATGGCCATACATGTCAAGAAAATATACCATATTCAGTGGATTTATTAGGAAAAAAATAACCCAGAAATTGAAGACTCTCTCAGTCTCCAGGTCTCAGAAAGACCGAACATGAAGGTGGGAGAGCTAGAACAACAGCTGTTAAAATAAGATGGGGAGAGATAAAATTCTGAAACTGCCTCTGAGAAGTCTGGTTCGATGTCCTGTGTTGCTTATCCAGCCCACATCTAATGTACTGTTCATATTGATTGTAGAAGTCAATCAGCATCCTGTATGTCTGTGTAATGTAATACCTAATTTCTAAATGAAGGCTTGCCTTTCTATGTACACCTGCAGGTGTACAGATGCACTTTAGGTGTATGGTGGTGGCTGATGTCCCAATTTACAAATGGGAAGTCTCCAGTATTTATTTTTGACCCCTATTATTAAAGGAAAATTACAGGAGATGGGAATAGACTTTTTAGTAGGCAAGATGAGGGACAATAGTTTTAAGTGAAAAGAGGGTAGATTCATTCTAGATATATGAAAGAATTAATTATTTGTTTTACAAGAAAGGTGGTGAAACACTGAAACAGGTTTCCCAGGTATGTGGTGGATGCCCATCCCTGGAAACAGTCAGGATCAGGTTGGGATGGGGTTCTGAGCAACCTGGTCTAGTTGAACGTGTTCCTGTTCATTGCAGGGGTGTTGGACCAGATGAGGTTTAAAGGTCCCTTCCAACCCAAAGCATTCTATAATTCTCAGGTAAGCCCCACAGTTATACTTCAAAGTGTGTAGCTGCTGGAAAAGTTGTTTGGCTGTTCCTGCAATGTAAATGCTCAGCAGTAAGTTAAGGATTTTAGGAATTGGGGCATAACTAGTGTGGACCTGTAGGCCTTCCAGGTGGAAGAAGTTTTACTGTAGTGTGAGTTAGCAGAACTTATATCTCCAAAATACAGTACATTTGTGCACAAA
Source organism: Empidonax traillii (assembly GCF_003031625.1). Lineage (NCBI taxonomy): Eukaryota > Metazoa > Chordata > Aves > Passeriformes > Tyrannidae > Empidonax > Empidonax traillii. The sequence goes on along the minus strand of NW_020955288.1, from coordinate 69,500 downwards.
TACCTACAGCTGTAACTCAGGTGAGCTAGGTAAGTGCCTTCAAAAGGAAACAGAAGAAAAGCAAGTTCTTGGTGCTAGTGTGTAGATTAATTTTGTTTTCCAGAAGTCATTAATTGCACTTTATTATCAGGTGGTCCATGTCTGCTTCGTGTTCATATTTGTACTATGTTTGTGTGCAATGAAAAAATCCTTAGTATCAAATTTTCAATGTGTAATGCTAATAAGTCCTATGAGAAAAAAAAAATATAAGTTTACATCATGTTGGTTAACATGATTTTGAAGGCAGAAATAGATCTCGGGAATTACTGGTAAAAATTGCAGATGGGGATGTTTGTTAGTAAAACTTCCATTCTTGTGGGTATTGAAATATTGGTATATGGGCTGGGGTATTCCAGTAAATTTTAGTGAGCCTGAAAGTCAGCAGCTCAGTGTTGTGTGATGTGCTCGCAATGAATCTTGTCATCTGTAAATCCGAGTTCGTTCCTCTAAAGGTCAAAACTGCCAGGACTCATCGGTGCACCTGGTATTAACTGTCATTATTTCCATTGGCATTGAAAGAGGATACAAATCATGAAGTGTTTCCAAAATTAGATACAGTATTACAATCTCTCTGAGGTCCTTGAGTCTCTCCTATGAGTCATTTCTTTTTTGTGTGCGTTTCAGTTCACATTACTACAAATAGAGCTTGTACTTGTATCCCATTCCTGATGAGATTTAGAAATTGAATTAGGCAGGGAGAGAGTGTATTTCAGGCTGGGCACCTTCATCATCTTAGCCCTGTTGCTAGGGGAGGAGTGGTTTGCAGAACTTCCTCTGACAGACCAAATACTTCTTATCATAGTGGGGCTGAGCTGTTTTAGTTTAGCTGTAACTTCAACCCGGTGATTCAAGTTGTCCCCCTCACTAAGCAGGAAAAGGCTTAAAAACAGGGGGAATTTAAAACACTGTCCAGATATAATGTACGGAAAGAACAGAAATGATAAAGAAAATGGATGAGGAGTAATTCCTACTTTGCTTTTTAGTTAAGTTTCTTTAATCACGTTGGGTAAGTCTCTACCCAGTATCATCCCACACTGCTGTTTGTGGGAACAGTCCCACACCCATCTGTGACGCTTGTACAGCCAGTGTCTTCACCGAGCATGTAGATGTGAGCACTCTAACCAAAGGCATTTGAACCATAGTTATCACCTGGGACATGTGTTGTCTGTCAGAATTTTCTAAAAATGATGGGTTGACTGCTCTGAGCAGGGCTGATAAGAGCTAGCTGCTACCAGAGTGATGGAGCTTAAAGGCTGAAACCAGGGAGGCTCCATAATGGCTTTTCTCCTTTCCAGTTCTAATCATCAGTACATTCTACTCTTATAAATGAAGTTAGATTGCCACTGAAAATCCTATTTTTTTTTTTTACTTCAGTAGATTTCAACTTTTAATATTGTTTCTATAATTATTAAACACCTAAAGACAAGGTTTATCTCTTCATTTAAATCCTGATGTAGTATCTGGTGTGGCATATGCTGCTTGTAAAATCATCACTTTTGTCACTTGTGTGTGGACAGCAACTAATAGATAATAAATTTAATGGTTTAGCTGATAAATTAATAATTACTAATTTAAAACTTGGTTCTATAAAAAGTAAAAGGAGCATCACCAGTGTTTTTTTGCAGGTTAATATCACGTGGATTTGCAGAAAGTTTTTAATAAAGAAGTAATTTCCTTTGCACACCACCCACAGGATTCTGTGGGGTTTTGGACTTTACTGGGCAAAATTAGATGTACACAATGGTTTTAATAATATTGCTGGTCTAAGAAGGCAGAAGCACGGTCTGTTACTGATGCATGGAGACATATTGCTGTTCTGTGTTTTAGATAATACTTAAGTGATCAAAGAATTGTTTCATTGAGTGGTTTGGGTTGGAAGGGACCTTGAATATCGTCTGGTTCCAACCCCCTGCCATGGACAAAGGTGCCTTCCCTGAGACCAGCTTGTTCAATGCTCCATCCAACCTGGCCTTGAATGTTTCCAGGGATGGAGTATCCACAACTTCTCTGGGTTCCACCTGTTCCAGTGCCTCACCACCTTCACAGCAAAGAGTTTCTCCCCAGTATCTAATCTAATTCTGCCCTCTTGCAGTTTAAAGCCACCCTCTCTTTTCCTGTCACTACCTGCCTTGGTCAAAAGTCCTCTCCAGCACTCGAGCAGCCCCTTTAGGTTCTGGAAGGTGCTACAAAGTTTCCCTGGAGCCTTCTGTTCTCCAGGCTGAGCAACCCCAACTCATGGTGATGGTGTGTGGTGGGGCTGCCACGTGTTTGGGGCTTCTAGTAAACATCAGGGAAATGCTGCTGTAGAGGATGTGAATAGCAGATTGTAAGTGGATTTTCCTGTAGCACCTATGACCATAGAAATCTGAAAGAGGCATAAAATATTCTTGTGAGGTTTATAGGGCAGGAAGCTGATCAGAATTTCAACTATTCATATAACCATTAGAATTAGATTTGTTTTCTCTGAGTTGTCTTAAATGTAGAAGCAACAGTTCTGTTGTTTCTAGGAATTGTAACTCTACATTTTGTGCTTAGAACAACAGTGCAGTAAATGAACAGGAAGCCCAAAAGATTTCTCACGTAAATGGCTATGGACATGCTATTATAACCAGAGTATGTGCTGTGCTGTGCAGGATCTCTGAGGCAGATGTTCTTCTTTGAGTGTACTTACTGTGTAGTACCCTCTAATTAAGAGTATAGCATCAGCTTCTCCAGAAACAGCAAAAATACAGTAATTTCACTCACTCTGTTGAAGACTGGAGAAAAAGAGACTACTTCTCCCAACAATATCCCTTCTTCAGTTGTTAGGGAGAAACTCATCAAACCCAAATGCTATCTTTTTACGGTAGTTTCATTTAACTTGATATTAATAACTCTAGCAGTTCCCTAAAGGCATTAACACCTATTTAGCTTTTATGAGCCAAATAATTGAACATAAAACTGAGCTCAAGTTGCTGAACTTTGCTTGCTTTAAATCTGCCTTCACTGATTATCACTGAACGGAATGTCTACTGCTTCCAAGAATGTTAAATTAGTTCTGAGCTTGCCCAAGCAATGCTCATTGGGATGGTCCCAGATACTTCAGTCAGAACTTCTTTTCCTCTTCCTTAGTATAGTTAGGAATATGGATCTAAAGTGATTACCCATGAGATGGAAAAAAAATCATGTCTGTTTGCAAAGATTGGGCTTTACACACAGTACTTGATTGAATCTCAAGGGTTTAGTTTCTGATTCCAGTGAAGTACTGTGTGGTTTTATTCTGAACACAGATCTGTGAGGGAAGAACCTCTCTCAAGTTTGTTTCTCTCTCTATGTTTATGCATCCTAGATCTTTTTTTTCAGATATCTGGAAATATTTTATTCTCTGGAGGGTATTAAACTTCTGTAAAAGCTTTGGGTCACCTGCGTAAGAAGAAGGAAATCTTGACTTGCAGGGATATCATGAGCAAGTTATTTCAATAGTCAGTTAACTTTGCATTTTATCTGCAGTCCAAGTAAGCTGAGCCTTGTCCCTGAGCATCTCTTGGTGTTTGGCACACCTCTTTGAGCCAGACTCTTAGGCTTAGCCTACAAACCCTGGGTATGTGTTTGTCTATGAAGATCAAATGGCATCTAAAATTTGCATTGGATGAAACAAACAGACTGAGCAACTTTAGGTGGTTGTTTTCCAGGCCTTGGGGAACTCCAAACAGACAATATGCAGAGGTGCATTTATGGAGCACTCAGATCTCCCCCTCAGTAACACTAATAAAACAGTAATGCATCCTTTTGTGTTGTCTCAAGTGCACATTAAGTTAGAGCTATTTAAAACTGTGTTCCAGTAGTTTATCTTAAAAATCTAAGACCCTGACAATGTAAAACTTCATAGTTCCAGCCTTGTGGGATGGGTTTTTTGTTGATATTTGCATTGGTTGGTGTTTTCTGTTTTCTAAATCTGTACTATCTTTCTCTTCCCTGCATTTTAGAGTATAAAACAACCCCTGGTTTTGATAATAATCCTGAAGTGAAAGGGGATTGTTTTTTTTAAGGCAGCTCTAATCTTAAATAGCTAAACAAAGTAGAAAAAAGTTGTAATGAAAAAATTTACCCTTTAGCTGAGACCTTTTTATACTGAGCTTTAGCCTGAAGCACATTTTTATAGCTGAGTTATAAACCTGTAAAACAATGTTTCTTGTAAAGCAGAGCCAATGATCTATGAGAGTTGAAAGCAGACTTTATGATCTAAAACATCCTAGAAATTGTTTGAAATACTTAATGCATACTTTAAACACATAAATTCTACAGCTATGTGAAGTTTTGCTGGCTGTTTGATTCTCTGGGGGACAAGTTTTGGGTGACTGATGACTATTTGTTAGGGTCAGCAAAAATTAATTCAGGTCATAAAAAACACATTTCTGGTGAGGGACTCTGAAATCATCTTTAAGAAGCATTATTCTTTAAAACAAAAAAAATTATTATTTAAAAATTATTATTAAAAATTAATTATTATTTAAAATACATTCTAATCACAAACCACTGTCTTACTATGTCATCACAGAAATTCTGGATGTGGAGGGGTCCTTGTCTGTCATGCAGCTCATACTCTTCCTTGTTCAGCTGTCTTCTATTTCAGTGTATAAGTGCTTTGCTAATATAATAGTATTTTTTATTTAAAAGCTTCTGATATTTTAATCACTGTAAATTAAAAGGTAGCTTCAAATAAACTGAATGCATAAAACAAGTCCTCATTCAACTTTAGCGTAGACAGCATTCTTCACTTGGGCAGATCTTCCACCAAAATAAGTTCAGTTTTGCAGTGCTCAGCTCAAAATCAGGTTAGCTTGAGCTGTGCCCTGCCCTAGGAAAGCTGCTTTACTAATCTATAATGACACTGCCTGGCAAAGATTTCTGAAGCCAAAATCCTATTTGTGTTTTAGATGAAAAAAAAAAAGGGGGACAGGGAACCTCTCCTCCCTCTTGTCTTCCCAGGGCAGAAAGGAACATTGAGGACCTCTCCTTCCACTGAATCCCATAGATTTGTACCCTGAGTGAACGAGGACAGGAGCAGATAGGTGAGTTCCATAACAAAATCCATCTGGGCAGTTGCCAGGGGGCCCAGACTGTGTGATGCCAGCCAGTCCTGTTGGCCATCCTTATCCTGCTGACCAAGAGCAGCATTCCCTGCCAGAGCATGGCTTGGAACATGAGGGGTGCAAGCCTGTGCTGATCCCCATTCTATAGCCCCTCATTGGGGATTATTCAGGATGAACAGGCCTTAAATTCTACATTTTGGTGTCATGCTGTTGTTCTTATGAAAGGTTACTCAGAGACAGCTGGGGGAGGGTGGAGAAGGAGAGGTGTGGGCAGTGTTGGTACAGCTTGCTTTCCTTAGAAAATGCTATCCCAAGTGAGATGATTTCAGTGTATTTGTAACAAGCAGGGATTCGGGCTAAGATGGTGACAAGGAAGGGAATGATATTGTCAGTTGCTTTTAATAAAGCTTTTCTTCAGTGCTAGATTAGAGATATGAAACCATAAATGAGATCGTCGACTGACAGGGCTTTGCCTGCAAATGCAATATTATTAAGGTGAGCTTTCGGTGACATTCTCTACCTCAGGCTACTGGCAGATTAAGCAAGTCATTTCTATTGCTATTGACACTGATGCAGTATTGTTTCTTTCTCATATCTTCCATATGCCTTGTCAGTAAAAACTGTGGTAATTCCTTTCACAGTCAACAGAGGTGGTTCTATGAAGCACTGGAGGATGGTGAGTCACTTTTCTTGCTCACAGCAGAGTGGGCACTTGTGGCTCAATGAGCCCAGGACCAGGGTATTGCTGATGTTCTGCATTGATGACGTGAAGGACTGTTCCAGGCTTCTGCTTGGGATGCACATAGCTGAAACAATGGAGAACAGCAGGAAAAAGTCAGTCTTCCCATCTACATTCTTTACGTTCGATGTGTTATTTAAATGACAACAAGCTTGTGGATTTTGTTTTAAAAATGCTCTTTTTTCCCCCTTTGTTGTATATGAAGACAGGCTTGAATGGGGAGGATTTTTAAACATTTTTAAAGAAGTTTTAGCAAGTAATAGGGGAAAAATGGCATCTCCACACAATCAGTGCCCAGGAATATTCTCTGAAAATTAAATAGAAAGGACCTCTGTGCAAAATCCCCAGCTCTAGCAATGTGAAAAGGACCTTAGAGAGATGAAACAGCTTAAGATGTATCCTTGCCCTTGACTGTTTTATCATTATCTCGTGTAATGCCTCATACCAGCCCTACCTCTAGCCCTGACACAAGGGACATGTGGCTGTGTAAGAAGAGTCATAGTCTAAGGCTGCTATGGGGATGTAGCTGGAGCACACTGTGCCACTGCTGTTTCCCAGGGCCTGGAAAGGGGTTCTGAGAAGCAGAAGTATGAGCTGGGGCTAACTAAGGCTGTACCAGTGAATAGGAGGAAGCACAAGCCTCACCCACAGCCTGAGGAACACAAAGAGGGTTTCAGAATCGCTTTTTCTCCTCTTTGGTTTGGGTCCTGAGCACCTCATTTGGAATACAAACAATTTCTTATCCAATTGTAACTGCAAAACAGATTGCTTTTATTGGCAGATGAGAATTAGTTTTGCAGATTTCTAGTGGCATAAAGAATTTTCAAGATGGATAATGTGGATGCATAAATACATTATTTTTGTACTTTTTAAAAGATTTCTAGTTTTCTCCGTGTTCCAGTCTGCTGCAGTTGCTGCACTCTTCAGACAAAACTTGGGAGAATGAATCTGTCATAACCTGACATGACAGGCCTGTGACATCTGTATTTGAGCATTATTCTCCAGAAATGAGAGAGTGCATTAAACAACCTTTGTTCATGGGGTATACCCATCACTCACTGACAGTCTCCCTGTTAGTTCATAAAGAGACTGTTAGGGTTGGTGATGAACCATGCTCATCCATTTACTAGCATAACAGGAATTATTAACTCTAATAAATGTATTATTATGTGGCCATTAGATATCAGTTATAAAACCACTTAATGTCTGCATGATTACTTGTAAATGGATTTGGAAAGGAGCTAAATTGGTTATTTATTGACCATACTGAACAGCATTATTTATTGACTTGGCTCACTAAGTCTGGTTTTTTGAGCTAAAATGAGATTCCAAGTCTGTAATGACCTAACCAGGGTGTAAATCGATTCAGGAAAATTACATTTTTCTGAAAAGCTTCTAAATTTAATGGTAAATAGGATTCTAGAATGATCTGAATTTCTCTTTCCTTTTAAGTTCATTAACTAATTACTTTTACATGTGCTCCTGAGACAGAAATCTGAGAAACTAGAGAATTTAATATTAGTTACACTGAGATGGTGCTTCCAAGCAGCACATGGCCCTGTGAGTCAGCAGCAGACAGACTGCACTTTTGTCTGGGCTCTCGTGCTTGGCAGATCAATTGCTGTACCAATACTTTAAAATTTGCTGCTATAATACTTTAAAAGACTGAAGCAAGTAAATAAGTTTAATTTCATGGGATGTAGTCTTCTCACTGAAGTTGATCCTATTTGTCTCCACTATGTGAAAACTAATTTTAGGCTGATTATTTTATAGAAAAGAAAGGCTGAGGGTACAGCCTGCTTATTGAATTCCAACGAAGAAAGGCCAGGCAAGAAAAATACTGAGGCAAAGTCAGCAAGTGCCAGAGTTCAGTGTTTGCTCCTTCAGTAACATTTAATGCATGTTAAACATTTAATCCAATAGACAAACATTGCACATGGATATGCTCCTAAACTATCAGTAGAGGAAAGAAAGAGGCATTTTAGCACTCCTGAAATACACCGAATTGCTTTTAAATACAGAAGACTGCTGACTCTCATGGACATAAGAGGGACTTGGGAAGCTCTTGCATTTGGGGAATTTTGGGGTTTTGTTCAATAGTAAAAGCAAGTTCTTGTGAAGCAGATCAGGATTATTTGACTTGTATTTCTGGTGAGTACAGAGCTCAGACTTCTAGTTAAATACTGTCTAAAAAATATCTACGGGTTGTGGTAGAAGGGACAGAGAGTTGACACCAGTGGAAAGACCCCACTGGACAGAGCTGAGCATAGTAATGACCTTCAGGAGTTCAGGTGTCACGCCAAAGCTAATGAAGGGCAGCATGTAAAAGGCATCAAAGAATTTGAGGAAGCTCTTGGATGTGATATGCTGGCAGGGTGAAGCCACTTTTCCCTCACAACTCTTGCCTGCTTTTTTTTTTTTTTTTTTTTGTCTCCTTCCTTCTACCTTTCAGCATGAGATGGGGCAAAGGCCGTACTGTGGCGAGTCCTTGACACTCACAACAGATCCAGCCAGAACAATCACCGCTTTTGAAACAAAAGCAACCACAAGAACAAAAGCCCGATGTTAGGAGGCCAATGCCATGATTGGTGTCTTTTTATTTCCTCTGGGCTGCAGACAAGGTTGCAGAAGATGTGCCTGACTTGTTTCTAAAGCCACAGCTCCTGGGGAAGGATCTGAAGGCCTACAGGGATATTGCTGAATCTCTATGGGTATTTGACCTTTTGCTTACTGAATTTGCCTTAATTAGTGAAAGATGGAATTGGGGTGTGCAGTTCCAGTTGTGTCAGACATAGAAATGGTTCGAGATTTTTCAAGTAATGTTTTTTTCTTTTCAATAAAGACTAAACATTTTACACAATGGAATAATTTTCAACCACAAAAAAGAAATTTTTTATTTTTAACAATGTTTCTGTTGAAATCCACCCCCTACCATCTTGAGTGAAAACCTACTATTATTTGCAATAAAAAAACCTGTATTTGTCTCAGTGTTGAAGCAAACCTGGAAAAAAAAAGGCATCAAACCCAAGATTAATATTTTCAGGTAATTGGAACGGAATGTTTGTCTAAAATTGAAGGTAGAAGCTGATGTGGAGAGAGTTCAAAGTGCTTTTAGTTGTCCAGTTTTAATAACTCTTAAAACCAGAATCTCAAATGCTTAGGTCATGGCTGAAGTTTTGAGCTTTTTCTTATAAGCTGGTTTTGGTGTTACAAAAATATGATTAATCATGAGTGAGAAATGGATTTAGAATTAGGGAGCCTTTATTATCTTACAGATGTTTCCGGGCTCAGGGCTGTGTGCAGCTGGCAGGCTGCTGGATGACATCTATCCTTTCCCAAGGCAGCTTGCTTTCTCCATTTCACAGTAGAGAAGAGTTAACTAGCAAATGTCCAGTTATATTTGCAAGAATGGGAAGAAGGAAGGGGAAACTGTAGACAGAAATAGCATGATATACCAGTAACAGTCTTACAAATTAAAAAAAAAAGTCAAGGAAGTATGACAGTTAGGAATTTAGGAGTGAGAAAAGTACTTAAGGAATCTGCTGGGAATTGTACACATTACCAGTACTTTACATTTTGTACAAATAATTATAGACATAAGGAAATTTCTGAAATCTGTAAATATGGAAGCACTAAGTGATTGCAAAGAATTTTGGTTTTGCTTTATGGCTGGAGGTCCCTTTCTTGTTTTAGTGCATTGCAGTGCTGTTTTAGCTCCTTTACAGTGGCTTCTTTCTGTTTTAAATTGACCAAAATGCAATAAAAACCATGTGGGTACTCCCTCCAGATGAAAGCAACAGCATCCAACAGTAATGTTATAAGGCTTTGTCACCAGAATTCAAGGACTGTGGCACTGTAGCTAGAAATCATAGTGGTCAGATTTTCTGTGGGCTGCCACAGTGGGCTGGTGACAGGAAAATGTAACATATGCTGTATTTCACAAGTCCTTATATTTCCAATTCTGCATCAGAGCTTGTTGCCTATTATTTGCTTGTAGTTCACTGTTCAAGCTGGAGGAACATTTTTCTCGATTTATAGGTCTATTAAACTGATAAATCAATCACTTGTGTGAGGGGAGGCAGTTTGCTGACATTTGCTTTGCCAACATACTGCCACCCACAACAGTATTCACAGGTCCTCAAGGATATGGGAAGAGAGAGGAAGCTTTCCCTGTAACTTGATTTTTAAAGCATAAAACCTGTTTCTGGTGCTCTGAGCAACTTCAATGAGAATATTTTTGAAGAGCTGTCACCTGCTAATCCAGTATTAAACTTGATTTGTTTTTATATTGCTGTTTAGCAAGATAGCTGCACTATAGTTCAAGAGGTAAAAGACATCGTTTAAAAAAGGACCACATTAGGCTTTTAAAATTCTAATTACCAAAAGGAGAGAAATCAGACCAAATATTTTAGAGAGCTACACAGAGTATTTTTGTCAATGTTTAAATTGTCCAACCACCAGCTCTGGGATTTGCTTGTCTTTCCTTGAGTGTATGCTAACTTCTGAAACAAAAGTGTGAAGGCAATTTTCTTGAGACTTTCGTCTGTGGTGCATAAGTTGCTCTACTATATGACCATTGGTTTTAGAGTGCAGAAGGGTGTCTGTGGGAAAGCAAAGTTCTTGTTGGAGCTTGTTTTCTAACAGTGGCCAGCACAGATAGAGCAAAGGAAAGATCCCTTCTTGTTATCGTAAACTGAGTAAGCACAGTCAGATCCCTTCTTCAACACAAGTTAAAGTAGAGTACATAGTTCAGTAGAAAGAATCATATACACTCTGCTAAGTCTAGTAGCCTTAGACAATATAGATAACTTTGGGGTTGAATTTTATTATTCTGAGCAAGTAGTTTTGTCAAAATAAGTTTGCTAATACATATTTCCTCTTAGATAGGATGATGAATTTTTACAAGGTTTATTGAAGTTATTCTTCTTTTGCATGGGTGTAATTGATGGGAGACCTGGCTGAGTGTCTTGGAAAGAGAGAATGTGAAAACACAAAATGAAGAAGCATGTACTCCATCACCAGGGTTCCTCATATAAATAAGTTTGTGCTAATGTTATGTTTCATCATTTATCATAATGTCAGGATGAATTCTTTCATGCCTACATAGGATTTAAATAAAATTAGGAAGAACTTTCATATAACTTCTGCAGTGACACTGAAGGGAACAAATGGATGTAATGTGCATAATTATTTTCCTGTGATTGCAGTGAGAGACTTTGTTGTTGGTCTTTTATTTGCATTTGGCATATGATTCCCTTCTCTAATATTTTCCTGTGCCATTCCCCTGGTGTTCTGCATTGGACAAATCTGCATCTTCAGGTAAGTGCTGTTTTCAGCAATGCAATTAGGATATTGCAGAGGGCAAGCAGGAACATCTCCTGGTCTCCTGGTAGCTTGGGTTGTGCCAGTACTGTAGGTTATAAAGCACGTGTGACTGCTTAGAGCAGTGACTGCAGTATCCTTGTCTAGGCAGCCATTCAAAACGTTGGGGTGGTGCCTGTTCGTTCTTCGTATTATAAAAGTAGATTCTGATAAAATTTAGCTTGTTCAGGACGTATTCTCTATGTCCACACTGATGAATGAGGCAAGACTGAAGAGAAGAAAAACGCCTCAAAAAGGAAAACTCAAGTCTGGGTGCAATAAAGTGATGTTTTATACTCCTGTCCTTGGTAACAAGCCTCGCTTGACTTCCAGATCCAATTTGGTCTCATAGTCCTTGTTTAGAGAAAAACTTTCAGAGATAGCAGTAAGATTCTTGGCACTTTTGAAAATCAGGAACATAAATAAAAGTTGTCTAACTTAGAGTAGCCAGCTATAAGCAATCTAAGAATCTGTACTGTGTCATAATGTTCTGAAGTGTTACTCTGAAGCTCAGGAAGAGCTATGGATGTCATCTGTCTGGACTTCTGTAAGGGCTTTGGCACAGTCCCTCCATGATATCCTTTTCTCTAGATGGGAGAGGTGTGGATTTGATGGGTGGACTGTTTGATTGGGTGAGGAATTGATTGGATGAATGTATCCAGAGGGTAGGGGTCAATGACTCAGTGTCCAGACCAGTGGAGGTCAGTGACAAGAAGTGTCTGTGCTGGAAGCAGTACTGTTAAATATCTTCATCAGTGACATGGACAGTGGGATCGAGTGCACCCTGAGCAATCTGTAGACTACACTGAGCTAGGTGGTGCAGTTGAACTGCCTGAGGGATGGGATGCCATTCAGAGTGAGCTGGGCAGGGTCCTCAGCACAGGAAAGACATGGAGCAGGTCCAGAGGAGGGCCACAAGGGCTGGAACATGTCTCCTATGAGGAAGGCTGAGAGAGCTGGGGTTCTTCAGCCTGGAGCAGAGAAGTTTCTTGGGAAACTTTTTTGCAGCTTGCAGCACTTACAGGGTGCTCATAAGAATGATAGGGATAGACTTTTCACTTGGGCCTATAGCAATATGACAAGGGAAATTTGAACAGTGAGGGTGGGGAAACACTGGCACAGGTTCACTAGAGAGGTGATGGATGCCCCTTCCCTGTAAATACTCAAGGCCAGGTTGGGTAGGGCTCTGAGCAACCTGGACTAGTTGAAGATGTCCCTGCTCATTTCAGGAGGCTTGGACTAACTGAGCTTTAAAGGTCCCTTCCAATCCAGACTATTCTATGATTCAATGATTATGAATTCTGAATGTCTCTCATTTCACTACATCAAAATGCATCTTTATAGAGAGTTGTTTTTAAACCCCCTTGTGTTCTGCCTCTTCACTTAGCTGCTCTGTTACTGTCTGTCCTAAATTGACTCTCTGTACACTGTGAAGTGAATTATATAATTGTTCCTCTTCACTGAATATCAAACATAAGAAATCCTATTCTACTATTTTTTAAAGAATCTGACAGGTTCTCCTGTGCTTTTGCGACCACATCAACCACATCACCAGTGGAACTGTCAGAAGACCGTGGTGTGTGAAGACCTGTATGAGCTGCATCTTTTGACATCTATTCTGCTGTTAAAACAAAATCTTTTACTGTACTGACATTACCAGAGATACCATTTCCACAGGTGGGAACTTAACACTGTCCAATAACAAGTCCTCTGTTTATATATTATTGGCTCTGATGAAACATTTAGGCAGTGATGACCTACCTCTTTCACGTAACCTCCAGGGCTGAAAGAATTTAGGCTCAACTACTTCATTTCTGCTGCTATTTGTGTGCTGGCCTGAGCTTTTGTGCTTTATATAGCAGCTATGCAGAGTAATTAACAATTTGAAAAATAAGTTGAGAAATTTGGATGTTCAGTTGACCTGAGCTCACTTCCCAGCCTTGTGAGTACTGGAGATTACACAGAGAAGGTGATGGGATCCATTGACTGGGCTCAAGGCAAAAGGCAGGTGATGGCATCTTGCTTGTGGAAATTGTGTCTTTGTGACAGGAAAAATATAGTGTTTGTCTGGGCAAAGAAAGATGCTGGGAAGAAATATGTGCAACTGCCCAGTGTACTGAATATCAATGTTTCTTTTTGTCACTCACAGTTTTGGGACAGACAGGGTGCAAACCATGCTTGGATTCTGAGGGATATGCAAGATCTCTGAATGTGGATAGGCAGACTTAATTTTGAGAGAGTGAGAGTTGCTTATTGAGGATAAAATGGATATTGCAGAAGGACTGAAAACTTCACCGAAACTTTCAGCTTATTAAAGCCTAAGACATTAATTTCATTCTTTGAATCAATATATATATATCTCCCAGAAAATTCTTCTTTTATGATGTATGGCTGTGATGTCAAAGTCAAAGCACACATGCTGTCTGCAGGCCATACAGAGGGAAGAGATGACAGACTCACCAAGCCACTTGTTTATTAAATGTGTGGTGCCTGAAGGGAAGGGGCCCACATTATGATTATTTTAATTTTTAAGGATCAATAAGTAGGTTTCCCTGTTGCACAACAAGCACTTCAAAAGCAGTCAGTCTTCCTGCACTGCAGGCTTCATATTCACCACTGCTTAATACCCCCAGCACTGCTGGCAGTTACCCCCCTGGAAAAAGCCACTTTGCACATACTTTGTCAGATTGCAGCTCATACACGCGTTAAAGCACACACAATCCCTTAAATACCCAAAGAACTTTCTTGTAAAACTTTTTAAAAGTATCCTTGGCCCACAAATGCAAACTGTGGCATTAAGACAGGGAGCTATTTTCAAAGTTATAAATATCTTCATTCTTATTGTTGTCACGGATTTTGTGGCATAATCCTTCAAGGAGTAGTGTGCTTGTCATGCCAGAGAGTACAATTAGTGTTTTGTTTACCCTTTCCCCATTCTGATTCTCAGTTTGTATCAGTGTCAGCTTGAGGAGTGATGGAGGCTTTATGACATTTCTGTGACATGAAGTTGAGACTGCTATCCCTCACCTGTCCTTCAGAACTCTTTCTGCAGCTCTGGCTTACCCCTTTTCATAGATTGTGTCTGACTGCTGTGGAAATGGTTTTATGTTGCAGCACATACTCTAAACCACAAATTGTACAGATCTGGATCATGAATTTATTAATTCCTTTTCTTCATCCAGCCCTTGGCAGTTACCATGTGATTGAGCAGCTCTGGGAAGTGACTGGACATTTTCAAATGGTACCTTCTGTTGAACAGGATGATTTTTACAACCCATCTTTCACATTGTAAATATGTAACTGTATACAGTTTGATGAATAACTCCACAAGTCAAAATAAAGAGACAAAATGAAGAGAAGTAAAATAACTTGGCTATTCTAGTCATGAGAGTGGTAATTCTTTCAAGAGGTGCAGAGATAGGGTTTTGTTTTAAAGCTGAACTGCTGTGGCTGCAAATTGTTACTGCCTGTGTATGCCTTTGTATAGATGCTGTACTTTTAACAGTCTTCCCTCTGCTGAAAGTACTTGTGATTTCAGAATTTAGGGTCCAAATGAAAATGCAAATGTGCAGTAGGTTAAAATGTATCTGCCCTGCTCTTGAGGAGCCATTTCTTCCATGGGGTATTTTTTTTTCACCCCCTTTTCTTTGTGAGTTTTTTTTTTTTTTTTTTTTTTTTTTTTTTTTTTTTTTTTTTTTTTTTTTTTTTTTTTTTTTTTTTTTTTTTTTTTTTTTTTTTTTTT
>NW_020955288.1:0-54427 GCF_003031625.1 Empidonax traillii | reverse complement strand
GAACTTTGCAAACAGGCACTAGTGTTTAACACCCTATTATTCCCCAGCTTCTGGATGCTGACCCCATATCCTTTTCTCCCTCTCTGAATCGTTATCTGTAACAGCTTGGTGTGAATGAGGCTTCATGAAACTCATTACAATCCCTTTTCTGTTTTGGAATTTCTCCTGGGCATGATGGAAATAAATTAATAGAGTTGTATGGGAGAATCTTGCACTACAGTGTTGATACTGTTATTGTCTGGATAAATAGAATGCTTGAGCTGCCTGCTAATAATCTGGCAGCTGCCTGTTAATAACCTCTCATAAAATTAAAACATTTTAGAAATTCTCTGCTCTAGTAACGGACTAGTCTGTAATAGATGGGAAGTTTTAAAAACGGTGATGATCTGTTGTTGTTCATGAACAGAAATTAACATAATATTCAGTTAGAAATTATTTTGATTAGATAGTGGGAAAAGAGATTTACATACATTAGGAACCAGGGAACATTTCAGAAGGCAAGGAGTAGGAAGGAGGGATTGAAACCCTGGTTTGAAAAAAAATAGGCTGATGGCCCTGAAAACATAAAAAAGTGCTATAAAGTGTGAGGATGCTGACTGATGTAGAGGAGCACAGATGTCAGATGGCTGTGATCTCCCCAAATGCCCATGGCTAATGTTCAGTGCACGTCAGAAAAGGCTGCAATGAAAGCAGCACAAGTGCAGTGAGTAGGGAGAGCAAATCAGGCTCCTTCCTATGACACTTGACGTGTCCAGTACAGTTGGCAGCAGACCAAGGGCAAAACTTGCCAGTGCTAGAAGCCTGGAAAATGAGATGGGAGAACTGGGATGCTTGGTTTTGTATGATGAGCTTGACAGAGAGGCAGCTCAGAGACCCTGCAGAAAGAGAGGAATCGCTGGATGTGGAGTTCCCAGCCTATCAACTTCACAACAATTGACAGAATAGAATGTGCATGGAGAGGGCATTGTTTTTGGAGTCTAAAATGAAGTGTAACAAAATGAAACTATTGTTAAAAAAGAAAAAAACCAGTGTGAAATCCCTGTGGTTGGAAGTACTACACTGTAATAATAAAATGGTAATGTTAGCATTGTATAATTATCCCCACCCTCGGTCAAGGTACAGATAAAGGAAAGAGTTTAGGGAACCTGCAAATTCAGGACATGTAGTTATACTGGGATGTTTCAATACCAACAGAATTTATGCCTCATCATCTACGACAGAATATAGAAGTACATTTTTTTGGAGCTGCTTTCCAGAACAACTAGTCTGCAGTCCCAGAAAAGATGTTCCTGCTTTGGTCCTGGGCAGTGCACAGGACCAGCTCAAGAAGTATGTGGAGAGCTGATCTGTAATAGCAGTTGCAATATGATTAAGTTTAACACTGCAGCAGGAGAGACTAAGCAAAATAAATCCAGAATGTTCAATTTAAAGAAAGGGAACTGCATACTAATAAGGGAAGTGTTTAAAAGGAAGAGAAAGGATTAAGGGAGAAGCAGGCTAAAAAGCAAGAAGCCTAGAGGTAGCCTAGCCACTTTTCAGAAATGCTGTATTAGCATTCAAGACAAACTCTGCTGAAACTTGAAAAGAAATCGGAGTGGTCCAGCAAAAAACCTACAGGACTAAATAGGAAATCAGGGTGATTTTCATGTAGGAAGGACTGGCATTTGTAACTGAAATTTTGTCCTCCTGAATAGAGCAGGAAAGTCCTTATGGCAGATCAAATGTAACCAGGAAATTAGGAAAGTTAAGGGAGAGTTTGAGGAGCCCCTTGCATGGGATGGGGGAAAAAACAATTTAAAAAAAAAAAAAAGAAGTTATTTCAATATGAGAAAAGCAGGAATATTGCAGAAGTTTGTCCTGTCCACAGAAATGGTTGTAGAAAGGATGCTGGGAGTGATGGACCGTGAGTCTGACTGCCATCCTTCGAAAGATGATAAACTCGGTAATGAAGATGAAGATTACTGAACATGCAGAGAAACTGCTGGGAAAAAAAAGATCTCCACCAGAACTGATGAAACATGAGAAATAAGAGCCACCCGTGTTTTCCAGCCACCCTTTCAGTTATCTGAGCTGGCCTGAAGTGCCTGTGGTCACTACACCAGGTATTTGCATCTGCTGTGACTCTCAACCATGATGACTTTTGTCTGTCTTGTTTTTATTAGTCTAAAGCAAATAAAAAAAATCTGTATTTTCAGGAGTTCCTAGGGAAACAAATTACAATGTTTCTCTAGGAAGAAGACCAAATAAAAAGGGAATGAATAGCAGGACATCTGTCAAGATAGAGAGTGGGTGAGGAAGGTCTGGCTGGTCAAAGACACAGACAGTGAAGGACTTTTAGTGGATGTATCCCATACACAGGAGGCACCAGAGCAGCTGGAAGGGTGGATGGAGACAGAACCATGTGGGCATGAAATATCTGTGGCATATGCAGGAGCAAGGAGTGTGTGTAATATGTGAGGGAAAGCAATTCCTTAAGTGGGTATTTTTTGAGTGGGGCTGTTGTGACTGTCCTTGCAGCACACAGGTGACCCCTTGACCTCCTTGGCTCTCAGGTGCAGTCCCACACCTGCTTCCTTCTCAGATGTTTTAACTCTAGGTTTTTGTCTGTTGCTATTGAATCCGTACAGGAAGCACAGATGATGGGCAAAGGGGATGATGAACATAAAGCAGAGATTGAAGGTGGCTTCTAAGATATGAACAATACTCTGTCTTCTTAGATCTTGGGGTTTGCCTGCTTTGGACTTGGAAATAACCTTTCTCAACACTGAGAAGCTCTTTAAGAGAGAACATTTTCACACTTGTAACTGCAGAGGCTGCTGTGGTAACTAAAAATACAACGAGGTCATAAGGTCTAAACAGAGCTCAGAATCTCAGTAAAGAAGATAAATTCAAAGGAAGCGTAATTGCACAGTGTTTAGACAACTAAACCAAATATTACACTGCAGTTATTAGGGAATCATCAAAGCTAGCATCTCTGGTATTCTGAAATGGGCTATTTAAATAGCACACTTATTCCTCAGGGGAGGGTTAATCAGCAAATTCACTTGTGACTAAGACCACAGACCCACCAAGGAAGCATGTATGCTTTTCAATTGTCTGAATTATCATTCTTGTATAAATGGATCTATTGATCATTAATGATCTAGAAACCCCTAAGGCATGACAGGCAACTGAGGGAAATCCAGTAAGTTTTCTACCACTGCTGAATACCAAGAAGTGGAAATACTACTGTTGTGTCCTTATAGCACATCTGGGAAACACTGCATGAATTAATAAACAGGATTTTCTGGATGCTACAGGCTGACCTTCAGTTCTCTTAGCTTATACAGAGATCTAGTCATTATAACCTTCTGTTCAAACAGCGCATATCTTCAAACAATATACCATAAATTAGAATTATCTTTATTAAGATATTGGAGTGCATAACATCTACAACCATCCTCAGTTTTATTTAGGGCCTCACAGATATCTTTACACAGCATTCCAAACACTACTCTTTAAATTATTACTTAAAGCAAATTCTAGCATTTTTTAGAAATTGGTATGTTCGCTTATGTGAAATAAAGACATTTGCCAATGCAGACATGGCTGAATATCTTAGCTATTTTCCATATGTTATTGAGCTAAAAATCCTGGTTTGTAACCAGGGATAGATGTGATAATGAATGGGATAAGGAAAGCCTAATTTGAGTCTTCCATCAGAAGTCCCCAAAGATTGTAATTTACTATTGGCTTTCAGATATTTAACCATGTTTGCTTATTTAGAAGTAAGAAGTTCCTGTTTTCAGAAACTGCATAAATAAGAGGATTTCTTAGATTTACGAGTAGAACAGTCTGGTATTATAGCACAGGTTGTAATATCAATAATGTTGGTCAAGGGTATCTGGGGCTAGTCACTCAAGCCATTCATACAGAACCTTATCTACTGTCTAGTGTCTATTCAGTAACTTCTAATGTGTTTTAGATCAATAAAACAGTCTAGTTCTAGAGTTTCTTTTCTGGAGAGTCTCACCACTTCCACCAGGAATGCTTGTGCATGAAACCATTTTAATTAAAGCATGCTAATTTTGATCTCTTCCTTAAATAATGCTCAGTGTCAACAGCATCAAAGTTGATGCGTGGTCACAGAGGTTAAGGGATAAAACTTTCAGCAGATTTTGTACTGCCTGTAATGAGCAGACCTGGGGCCAGGAGCCCGTGGGCCCATCCGTGTCAGCGCAGCCCAGCAGTGTCTCAGCCTCGCCTGGCACTGCGGGCAGGCCAGCGTGCCAGCTCAGATTAGCTGTGCCAGGAGCCAAGTGCTGGAGCCTGGGCACGGTGCTGATCTAACCTGCTGCGGGTACCTGAGCCGCTCTGTCCTCTGATGTGGACAGCACGAGCTGTGTTACTCTGCTCCAGTGCGTGGTACAGATGTGCCCTCTCGGCTGTGAAATCGTTTGGATGTGAGAGGGGAGGAGAAAGATTCATACCCATTGAAGTCCAATATTGCTCCTTTAAAGCAGTAATGGAATAGTGTGTGCTGAGTACAGTACTGGCTTTTGCCCAGTGAACAAAGAAGAACAATATCAAATAGTGGATAGCAGTGCAATAAGAGAGCAATAAATCTGTCTTAATTCTGAACAAGGCATGACTCACGTAGAAGAAATAGTACATGTGCACATAGTGAAGATGTATATCATAATGAATATGTACAGCTTTAATCCTGGTATTTCTTAATTCATTAATTCTTGGCTAGACTCTTCATGTCCTTGTAAATTATTTTTATAAGTAATATATAAACATATTTAACAAATCCTAGCTTAATGATACTGTGTTTTTCATAACGTTTAAACTTTTTTTTCATGTTTGAATGGTAATTTGCATGTTTTTTTCTTGTACTCAGGTGCATATATAGTGTATGCATTTATAGTGTATGGAATAAGAAATCAAATAAAGCTTCCAATGGAGTTTTTGCATAAAGCTATGTTTGGCTTGGGTTGCTTATTATTTTGTGCAGTGTAAACAATGCTTTTCAGGATCCTGTGCCCCAAATAAACTTGCCAGATACCTTTGAGACAACTGACTAGAAAGAAGACCTAATCCTGTGACTACAAAGCAACCATGTTTTATTAAGCTAACCCACTATTAAGTATAATAGAAGAGTTTAAAAATCTGTCAGGAATGAAACAAAACAAAGAAAGGGAACAAGTAATAATATGGCACAAGTAGCAAAGAGATAAGACTTGATGCCACGGGTGATATGACAGAATTCTTGACTGGAGAGAGGAAACATATTCTGCACTATAACTGGGAACCTTGCAGGAGTAAATAATTAGAGGAGAGTGAAGGAGAAAGTGGAGAAGATCCTTATCTAACAGCATCAGAAAGCAACACGAACTCGGTCTCCCTGCTTACTTGCAGAAGCTGTTAAATAAGGTTAGTGTATCTTATCCTTTTGATAATGGTCACACAGTAAGTGTTGTGATACCTTGCTCATTTTAGGCACTCCAGGTAAACCAGGTCAGTAATTGAAAAAAACTCTTGCTACGAGAAATCCTTGGCACACCTCCAAGGACCAGTTGGTGACTGGACAAAAAGGTTCCCTCCATTGGTTGTTCTGGTGGGTGATTATTCCCTTCTTCACCTGGTCAAGTTGGTGGGTGGTTGTGCTAACCACTGGGCATGCAACACAAGTCTAAAGAGGCCTTTTGTTTTATTTTGGACAATTATAAAACTTCCTTTTTTATTAATGCAGATTGCTAGTTAATTAATCCATATCCAGTGTTGTGTTTTAATGAGTGTGTGATACTTACACATTTCTGCTTCTTGAAAAAACCCATTTTCTTTCTTTCTTTCTTTATGATTTCTTGATAAACTAATAACATGTATTTTGCTACCTCTTTGATGTTGCTTTTACTCAGGTCACTATATTTCTGGTTACTTCATATTGTTTTGTCTGATTGTGATATAATAAAAATGTTCTTCCTTTTAGTCCTCTAGGAAGTTGTTTTTGTCCTAGGCTTTTTCCTGCTTGCATTAGGGTAGGCATGCTGCATTTTAAAAAATCTACACCTTTCTGCAAGGGTGGCTCACTATAGCATTACAATGCATTATTAATTCAGTACTTAGCAGCTTAAGATAAATCACACACTGGGTATTATAAGAAAGCTTTGGGATTTAAGGATGTAAGGTGAGGCTGGCACCTCCTTAGGAGGAGTTAGGAGACTAGAGGGGGGTTGCTACTAGAGATCTTCAAGGAATTTGCCTGGAGCCAAACATGTGATGCTTTCATTAATGACCTGTGTGCAATAATGAAGAGTTTGCTAATGAAACCTGCTGTTGGCATACAGCTGGGAAACATTGTTACTGTGCAAAAGAATTGCAGTATGATAAAGAGGAACTGAATAACCTTGAGGACAGGCAAGAGATAAAAGGAAGAAATTCAGCAGCTGAGAGTAGATGCACATAGAGGCTGTTCATGAGAGTTTTCTCCTATGAGACAGCAGCTGCCACCCAACCCAGTCAAGGTCAGGATCCACTAAAGTTTCAGTCATTGTTCATGTGAAAAACTACTTGTAGCTTAAACATCACAGCACTTTTATCAAATCATAGATGGTGGAAGTTTTACAAGTTATATATTTTCCTGTCTTTCCTGCTGCACAGCCCTCCTGGAAACACACAGGAGGTGGCAGCACCAAACACACACTGAGTAGCACGACCTTCTTTCACACACTTAGCAGAAGAAAAATTCACTTCTCCATCCCATTTGAAGACAGAATCTGAGTCTCTCAGGAAAGTATATTAGCAAGTAGGATCAAGAATAATCTGCTTCAAGTTATCTGTGTTCTCCAGTTGAAATACATTTACTATATCTAAAATAACTTAATACTGATTGCAACAGGAACTGCACTTGGTCTTACAAACACCACATCCAGCTATCGAGATGTGGGGTCATTTTCACTTTCTGGCCCAAGGACTTAACAAACTTTTTGTTTTGTTAGTTTTGACTGCCTTTCTTAGTGTTAAACTGACTGGCAAATCCATTCCTCATCAGATGTGTTTCTCGAGGACAGCCTTGAGTGTTTGAACGTTCTAATTTTTATTTTTTTTTCCAGCTGCATTAGGTCATCTAATAAAAGGTATCATCTGCCTTGACAAACGTTGCTTGCTGTTTTCTAGCCATGAGAAAGTGCAGTTTCACAACTGCACTTTCTCTACTACTGCTGAAAGCTGGGGCCTACTTTGTCCTCTCCTCCTGTGAGGTACTTCTACCATTTATACTGCACTGTGGTGAAACTCAACCAAATAAAAAGGTACTGCAAAGCCAGTTGACAAATGTTGATGCCAGAACCGGGGAGGGATGGAAATGTCTAGTAGGCAGAGTGGTACTGCCCCTCGGGCCAGCACTGGCCTTATGGATGTGATGGAACTGTGCCTCACAGATCCCTGTTCATCATTAGTGTGTTGGAAATGTGAAATACTGTGCTGCTAATGTTCCTGTGGAATGTGGACCACGGTCTTTGCACATCAACTTTAGTTTAGAAGGAAAGACTGATGAAAATGCCTTTGAGACGTCCATGTAATAGCAACAATGGTAACTCATAATCACTGCTGACAATAAGTACTGTATTGATCCACAAGGATGGGACCCTGGGAACAAAATGTTGCTTAAAAGCGAAGTACTCACTCTTCTGATTCTTTCTTAAATGTCTTCCAGCAGTGGTCCTGCAGTGGCATCTCTCATTATTTGTCACGGCTGAAAGGCTGCTTCTCTTTCTCATGAGATGTTTTGTGCTGTACAATAGGTCTCAGGTTTATTGTTGTTTGAAGTTCCCTTGTGGATTTTTTCCTTTTCAAAGAGTTTCAAAGCAGTCTTTCCTTACTGATCTTTCACAATCACTAAAACATCGGAAGAGCATACAGACTGTGACAGAAAACAATAAAGTTAAGGCAATTCCCAGTTGAGGGTGATATGGCACCATATATTCATCACATAGGCTTAGGCATTAGAGAGAAAATTAAGCAGCTTGTTGAAGTCGTGGCATTGTGCCTGGGCGTTGGAAGGACACACAGCGCTTCCCATCATTAAATGAGGATTTAATGTTCAGGGTGCTCAAATGTTTCTCATTTTTTCTAAAACAAACTTTCATTAGTGTGTTTGTTTAAGCAGTACAAACTGTCCTGTCCCTGCTGCACAACAGTGGCCACAAGGCTTTGGTTTCAGCTGCCAGTCCGTTCTGACGGGTGCTCGGACGTCATCTGCACATGTGTGCTTTGCTTTGCTTTGCACAGAGAAAATATGATTAATTTTAAAGGGTCAGATTACCAGATTACTGACTGGTGAAAACTGGAAATATGTTTATTAAACCAGTGGTAGTAGGTGCAATATTGTCTTTCTGGTTTAGTTATTTAACTTTTTTTTAGTTCTTTAGATTTTTTTCCATGGAGTTTTATTTTTGCTTGCAGAACATCCTTATTCAAGGGTAATAAGATTCTAGAAATCAGTGTTTGTTATGGAAATTGTGACCTGACTTTAATGTTAGCCTTGATGACTGTCTGCTGAAAAAGCTGTTCATTAAGAAATACTGACTATTACAAATCTATCTCTACAGTAAAACACAAAAAAATAAAACAGACCTTCATAGAGTCATATTCATTCATAGAGTCTGGTATGGGACCAGAACAGCAAGAAATTTGAGGAAGATAACCTTAAAACTCTCCTGTGCCAGACTCTGGAAGTCAGAAGCAATATTAGCATGTTACTGACACTGAGTCTATACAGACAGTGTTACCTCTGCGGGACCATTTGTGGAGTGCTCACAGCTCAGACCTCAACGACTGCCCTTGAGAAAAAAAAAATCAAAACTTTATTAAAAAACTTTATTTTTGCTTTGCCTTCCCCTGCAGTGAGTTAAATGACGTGTTTCGTGTCTCCTTGGGGATATCCAGCAAACTGCTGGTACCTGTGCCCAGGGAGTGCCGGCAGCTGGGCTATGGACCGGGCCCACCTGGCCAGAACCTTCTGGGCTGCCCGTCCCCGAGGGAGGGCAGAGATCAGTTGCTTTTCGTGTTTGCTCCAAAAGGAAGCATAGTCTTGAAAAGGATGGCTGTTGGTGGTGCTGCTTTAAGGGATATTTCTGACCCAGAAAGATGGAGCCAGTTGTAGTTCTAGAGGAGAGGAGGCGGCTGCCCCACCCAGGGAAGTAGCTGGTAGGTGATGAGGTGGAGTTATGGAGCAGTGAGATCTACTCTCACTCTGACCTCTACAGTGAAAGGGCAGTGTTTCGCTTTTAAATTCTGATGCTGTGTTTGTGGCCAGGGTTTCTCTGTGTGTAATGGGCGAAGAGCAGCAGCTGAGGGTTTTTCTCCAGCCTCTCCAGGCAGCTCCAGCAAACCCGGGCCGGGGCCGCAAGGTGGAGCCGCCGGCTGCGCTCCTGCTGTTCTGCATCCAGCGCCTGCCTTGAGTGCCCTTGTCTTCCTTAGAGCTGTAAGCAATCCGATTTGGGAGGGATTGACAACGTAAGTACTTCGTTTCATTAGAGCCATGAAAAGCCCTTGCTTGCAGCTTCAAAGCAAAGCTTCACTGTGTTGTTTGTCCTTCCACAAGGACATGGTAATACCGGTGTGCCCAGGGTGGCTTTTGGAGGGTCCTGAATTTGTGTGGTGGTATTACGTGGGGAAAAGTGTTCCTTGGAGGACAAAAGAACTTCCATCCTGTTTATTCTTGAACAGGATTAAGAGAGAAGAAAGCTCAATGTGGAAGGTTGAGCTTCCCTCACCCCCCAAACCAGTTTGTTTCTCACAAAAAAAAGTGGAAAAGCTCTGAATGGGCAATTTGAATCAGTGGTTCAGCCTAAGCAGGAAGCTTGTGGGGAATTGACTGAATTCAGTCTCTGGCAAGGACACTAAACTCAAGGATTTCAGTCCTTTAGCTGTTAATTACTGTAGCTATGGCCTAGAAGGCAAAATAATATGCCTTAGTCTTTGTGAGGATCTTGCTCCCCAGTGTAGGGACCCACAGCAGAGTGGCAATGAGGTTATGAAGTTATTACATCTGAAGTAAAACCATCTTCAGGGCTGAATGGTAGAGCTGGGAAAGGAGGATGTGAGGAGTTCTTTCAAGCCTGTCAGGAGTAACTTTAGCTAAAGTGAGTACAGCTTAAAATCAAAGTTCTTCCATCATGACTGCCAGAGGAACACCTAAACTAGCCTTCAGATAGAAGAAAAATGTCAAAAACTGCAGCTGGCTAATAGCATCCAGTCAATTTTTGTAAATAATCTGAGTTGCTGTATCTGAACCAAGTTCCCTGGTATCTCTAGAGAATCTTATTTCAACTCTAAACCCTTATTTTAAGAATTAACTCAACGTTTCAAAACAAGCTGTTGGAATTTCAGTGGTGCTGCAATTGGCCATCTGCTATTTTTCTAATTCTAGCTTATGTTCAGATAAATTTGGCTCATTTTCACAAAAGCATGTTCTAGGACTTGCATGTTCTGGCACTGCGTGATCCTCTTGGGTTTATTCGTGGATTGCGTGGGTACCTGGGGATGGGGTCTCAGAACTGAAAAGGTTTCTGACGTCTGTTCTTAACCTTCCCTTTTTCCAATTATAAGAAATGGTTCTAAATAGCACAAGTTTTATTATTCTGAAAGGGAAGTGAGAGAAGGATCACTCATGGTAGTCTGTGCTTGATTCTGTGGAGTTTTTGGTGATTTGACTTCCAGAAAGAGTACTCTGTTATCATTAACACTTATACTGCTCTAAATGAAAGATATGCTCAGGATTTTCTTTACCTCTGTTTTTTAGATGTTACTATTACGAAAGAATGAGCTCCATAACTGATGGGCAGATTTCCAAAATGTATGAGTGCTTAGCAGGATTAACATTCCAAAGGAATAAGAATATGGAGCACGTCTTCCCTCTGGTTAACCTTGCAGATGTCAAGGGTTGGGTCTTCTCTACATTCGAGGTTACTGTAATAATTTCCTGTATTCCTGGGACATTTACACATACAGTCTTTTAAGTTCCTTTTCTGGTTACTGTGTAAAATTATGTTTAGACTTATGTTCTAATAATTACACTGAAGTTTCACACAAAAATTAGGGATCAGAGTTCTTCCCTGGTGTGTTACACCCAGTTCTTTTGGTGCAGGTGACTTCCATCCCTGTTTCTCAGATCACCTACTCTTAGTGTAACTCAAGTCTATCATAGTATTGCCTGTGCTTTACCAGAGAGATAGCTTCATGAAATGCTGTGTGAAGGACATGCTTTTATTATTTTATGGGCAGAACACCTAATCCTGTTTCCAGTCACACAGGTAATGTACTTTGGGCTTCTTGGGAACTGAATCATAGTTGTGAGAGAGCCAGAGAAGGATCTGTGTTCTAGCTGCTGTACTATTAAACACTGGGTACATTATATGTGAGTGCTATTAATAGTTAAAAAGCAATTTAAGAGTAAACTTTGTTGTACAATGAAGCAAAACAAACGTGTTTTCTTCCTCCCCTCCACAAAACCAAAGCTGGATACCTGGAGACTTCAAAAATGAGTTGATATTGGGGAGCATCTCAAAGAAAAATTAAATGTGGGGTAACTAATAGAATTTATTGAAACTTGGGAAATTATATTGCCTGTTTCCAAGCACAGTAAGCTGTAATACTCCATAAGAGAGCACTAAAATCGCTTGACTGTTACAGGCTTATGTGATGAATGTACAATATGAGTGCACTTGTTCTGTTGCTGCAAACCCGTAGCTGACTCCTTATCTTCAAAAACAGACCTTTTCACACCCAAAAAGGTCAACCATTAGCTTTATTTGTAAGGTCGTATCTGAGATTACCATGTGATTTATACCCACCCATTGGTGGGCTTGTTTCACACATGCCTAGTATATGAAGTAACTGGCTTATAGAGAAGCCATGTCTGCACAGTTCCACAGAAGATGAGCTTTCTACTGCTGTGGCTTTTGTTGCTGCTCATCACCACCTCCACAGTCTCACCCTCTCCCATGCAGTGGCTCCAGTGCATGGCTGACTCAGAGAGCTGAACTGTCTGCCAGAAATCCCCCTGAAATCCCAGAAATCACACCTTGTTGAGATAGACAGGTGCCAGTTCTAGAAAAAGAGCTGACATGCATAGCCTGGGGTAGCTCCTGCATTCAGCCATGTGCATCTGCCCTAAGCCTTGCCCTCTGATCAAGGGATAACCAGACTAAAATGGAAGAGAGGTGACTGAGGTGGTTGATCGAGAGCGCTTGCTGACTGCCCTCTAATGCAGGCAGAGGCATTGGGTGGTGATAGATTGGCAGAAAGAAACAGAACTGAGGAGGAAAGCTACTCTGTGTATGTCCATTGGCTTATTTATCAAGGTTTTGGTCTTCTCTACATTCTAGGTTACTTCAACAGTGCCCTATATTTCTGGGAGATTCAGTTAGGGCCGTAGGACACCAGAGCACCATTTTGAGTCACGTACTCTGCCTACCATAAGTTTCTGGAGGCTGGGAAGATATTTGGGAGAAAAAGACCCCTCTGTTGTGCACTACATATGTTCTCTCTTTGGGTTATTTGCTGTTGGCTGCTGCAGAGACAGGTACTAAGTCAAACCAAGACTTGTTCAGACCCATGTAGTCCAGATATAGTGCATTTAACACCTGTTGGGCTCAGGAAAGGAGTCAGACTCCCAGGAATTCTGTTGCCCTGCTTGGAGACAGTGTCCTGTAAAAGGCTGGCTCTGTGCAGGTATAATGCAAGGGCTGCTTTTGTACCTCGCTGAGTTAACACCTGCTGGGGTTTAACCCTCTGAAATGCTGAGTGTGCTTTATCTAGAGATAGGTAACTCTGCACTGAAGGCATCTACAATATAGTAGGTGGCTGTGGGTTCTGCAAAGGAAACAAACCTGGGCTATAGGAACGAAAGGCTTCAATCTGTGCTTTTTTTCCCCTCAGTACTACAGTCCTCATTTTGGTGAGGTTCATATATAAGACAGTGCCTGTTCTTTATATATGGATGTGCATACAGACCTCTGTGGGTCACATAAAACATAATTTTGAAGTGTATCTATCAATACTACTCATTGCTCAAAAGGAATGGTGCAAAAACTGAAAAATTTGAGAGATCAGTGAGGAAAAGAAGATGAAATGAGGAGAGCAGCCTGTCAAATGCTGGTTGATTGTGCTCTTTGGCAAGGTGATTTCTGTAGATGTTGACCTTTCAGCAGCTATTTTGAAAGAAGCCAGCATTTTGGTTAGCAAAGGCAAGGAGACCTAATACTTGCAGTCAGCAGAAGATTTTCAGTTTCAGGCTACTATACAGAGGAGCAAAGTATTCAGGGCTATTTATATTCCTTTTCAATTATGAATTTTCAAGTGCTTTGCATGATTTAAGTCCAAGTATTGACAGATGTTGAATATTTTCAACTACCAGTGAAGTCACAAGGATATGAGGTCAATTCCAATGTGATGAGACCTTGAGCTCATAAGGTCAGCCCTATCCTGACTCTTTGAAAGACATTTTACTGAAACACAATCAAGTTCTTAGTCCTCATCTTCCTCATTATTTTTTACTACTTAAGCAGAGAAAATCTGTACTGGTGAGTATCAGCAAAGGAGAATGGTTATTAAAGAGTGGTTATTGTTAGCATTGTCTTGGACACCCGTATGGTGTGGATTAGCATAGTCATGTTGTGATTAATGGCCTTATCAAAACTGAGAAAAATTACAGAACTTACACAAAGGAATGCAATATCTTCTACTACCACAGAACTCAATAACAAGGCAAAGCATGAAACAGTGTTTGATGTCATTAATAAAATCTATCATGGGATGTAGAAAAGTATTTGCAATTGCATCAGTCCTTGAGAAAAAGGCAGATAAGACAGCTGTGGTGATAGAGAAGATAATACATTAAAGAAAAATTATCATATCTTTGGGGATCTTTTTACTGGGCGATGAAGGGAAGCTTTTCTTCATTAAGGGAAACTGCAGTTGTCTAAAGCATGGAGAACATCATGGTTAGAAATCTTCTCTCTTAAAGCAAGAATTCTTAAAATAGACCCCCCCCTCCACAGGTGCCTACGTGTTTTATGTAACCAGTCCTGTTTCTTCAAATGGCAGTTTCAGCTGCAGTTGTGTTTTTACCTTTGTGTCAGCTAATGACTCCTTATAAAGAATGCACCCACTGTTTTTCCCATCTATTTCATCTAATAATATCCTATAACAATGAAAATGCACCGAGTGTTCAGGTCCTTGGTTCTTTTAGCTAAGCCATACCATAAAACTGTGTAAATCTTCAGAACTTGGAGTTACTTTATTCTTGCCTAATTTGTTGTCTGGCTTTGCCTTTCCTTTGAGCACTGAAATCTGCAAGTTTTGTGACCTGTTTTTTGTGTGTTGGCTTCATCCCCTTAGAAATTGTGGATGTTTTTATGATTACATGATCGCACATTGCTATAAAACAGAAGACAATAGGCACATGGATCAAGTCACAGGCACTGCATCTAGGAGTAGCCTAAGGTCCTCTCTGGAAGGAGGATAATTTTAGTATCCTGCTGCTACAATTCAGAGCAACAGCTCTGGAGTGAGCTGGGGTTGTTTAGCCTGGAGAAAAGGAGGCTCAGGGGAGACCTTATCACCCTCTGTAGCCAGGGGGTCATTCTTTCCTCCCGGATAACAAGTGACAGGATAGGAGGAAATGGCCTCAAACTAGAATACTAGGAAAAATTTCTTTAACAAAAGGGTTGTTGGGCATTGGAACAGACTGCCTTAGAGAAGTGATGGAATCACCAACCTTGAAAGTATTAAAAAACGTGTGGATATGCAGCTGGGGACATGGTTTATTGGTGAACACGGCAGTTCGGGGTGAACAGTTGGACCTGATGATCTTTGAGGTCTTTTTCAACCTTAACTATTCCATGATGCTACACAATCACCAAATAAGTTGTGCCCAAATTTGGAGAGAAGGAATTCCATGTTGCCACTGGCATCAAATAGATATATGGGGCACTGGGATAGAAGCACACATTTCAGTCACTTGAAATCTGGCACAAAATAGAGAGGCACAGATTGCAGACAAGTGCAAAGTTGAGAGAAGTGGGAAGGTCTACAGTATTACAGAATCACAAAGTATTTGGAGTTTGAAGGGACCCACATGGATCATCAAGTGCAGCTCTTAAGTGTATGGCCCATATGGGGATCAAACCCTCCACCTTGGCATTATTGGCACCATGCTGTAACCAACTGAGCTGTGTGCAAGTTATCAGCAGATTTTTTTAACCACCCAACACCAGTACAAAATGCCAAGCATGAACAAAATTCCAGGATTCCCTGGGAGAGGGTCCTGCTTTTGCCCAAGCTTTTAGTAAACTGACCACCATCTGAGTCAGTGCTGCTGACAGTGAGTGTCCAGGTCTTGAAGGAAGTCTTATTCTCGTAGTTTTGGGTATTGATGAGATCATCTTGACCATGCTCAGAGAAGGAGCAGAGGTCAATTTCCAGTTTTATTTCTGTCAGCAAATTGGAGATATTCTGTCCTTCCTAACACTCTAAACTGGCACTTAAACATCTAGTTCTTATCTTTTTAATGAGGAGATATTTTCGTTGCTGTAGCTGAATGACTTAAAATAATTGAGAGCTCACTGGGCACATAGCCAAAGCTCTGAGCTAGAAAAATCAACTCATTTATGGATTTTTCTCCTTATTCAGCCGACTTGAACCACCTACTGATGCAAGGCCTGGAGGTCACAGGTGGTCCTAAAGCTGAATGTGACATTATTTTAAATGAATCTTACCAAGTTGGCTTAGATTCATATAAGACTGTGGTATATTCACTTACCCAGCTAAGCTCATCTTTCTACAGGGCTTTCTTTTTCTTTTCTACTTTCAATTTTTGTCAATCTGAACCATCCAGTCATAGAAGATGTGCAGAAGGACTACTCAGTGAGTTGTATTTTGAACAAGAAGCCTCACAAGGACATGGTAACAGTCAATCATGCTCTGTCAGGGTAGGGGCTAAATCTGTTTCTTGAAATGTTTCTTCAGCTGTGACTTGTTCTCTGACTGCTGAGCTGCTTGCCAGAAAATCTGCCAGATGGTTTAATATCCTGGAGGACGCACATTAACTGTATGGGAAAGGGTTTATTTCACTGCATGTCTAAAGGAGGAACATCTGTCTGATGGTAACTGTGTTCCTCCAAGCAGTGATGTCTCACACCTGCATTACTGAGGCTTAAAAAGATCTCTGCAGCCAGGAGCTGGGCTCTAGCTGGAGTGGTGGATGACACCAAGGTGCCTTCAACTCTTGGACTATTATTAGCTAGTATTGGGCTACCATTAGCCCAAGCAGGAGCAGAGTATGGGAGCTGTGTGCTGACCTGAAAAATGAAATGTGGGGATGTTCTCACTTGATTTGCTTACTCCGCCATAAGTGGGGGTTTAATGTTTTTTTTTAGTGTAGCACCATTCTTGGGCACTGTTAAACATAGCCCAGATGCCTGGCAGCAGAATTCTGGTGCATTCGCTTTCAATTCTCCTGATTATTTTTCAGGAGGTTATTAAAAAGAATTCTGAAAGGAAAACACACCTGCTAGGTGAAGACAGATTATTCAAGTGTCAGGAGAAAACCTCCTCCATATGCACTGCAATAAAAGCAAAGAATCTTAAAATAGACTTCAGTGACTTGCATAATAATTGAAACACAGTTTACTATGGAGACAGCATCAATGTAACTAAAAAAAACTTCCTTGTCGGATGGCCCTGGATAAGAAAATGGTGTATCAAAGTGCTTCAGTCACTGCTTGAAGACTGTAATCTGTGTCAGTCAGCTTGAGAACACATTATGCACACCCTTTCTCACCATCTGCCCAACAATCAGTTGAATTTAATCTGAAAGTGATGGAAAAGCAGCCCTCAGTAACTTGAGAACATGACATTTATCATATTTAATATCTGCTGAAGAAAATGTCTGTTAATAAAAGGGTGCTGAATCTTGCACTAAAATAATAATGGAGGAATTCTTTGGGTGTATGTCTTCATTTTTATATAAAACTGTCAATGAAATGCTATCATCTTGCTTGTCAATGTGTAATTGTCTTTTAATTATTGGCTGCTAAGTAGTAATTTTTTCACATTTACTGGTTTCAAAGGCAAAAATCTTTTCATAAGACCTTCTCAGACTGGAGAACATGAGGCTGTTTCACTCTCTTCAACCGTCGATGTACGTCCTATGCTGAGGTGAACCTATCCCATGCATAGGGAACCTTTGCTGAGGTTCACCACAGCGAATAAATTGTGTGTTGCCTGCTGATGAATGAAGGTGCATGCACAGACCTCAGTCACTGCCATATCGTAATGTCAAACCCTAGGTATTCCAGCTAATTAATTTGGAGTGTGAGGGAAGAATGAGGGAGCAGTCCATGTTGGTTTTCTGACTGTCAGCTGTGGCTTTCTTGCAAAGGGTTCACCTTGCCTGGAACTCCCTTCGTGAAGCAGTAGCACAACATGGCAGAGATGGTTCTTGGGGATGGAAGTCTTTGGGAAAGCAGGGACATGTCCTGCCTCTCCCCTTTCTAAAGACCGGTGTGGTGACGTCCTCTTAACTACAAAAGGCAGAAATGTGCATTGCTCTGGACTCTGAATGCTGGTTGGGAACAACTGAAGGCATTGATGTGAGGGATGTATTGATGGGGCAGCGTGTGAGTGTTGAATCCCACTGTGCTGCCATGGTTCCCCTGGGATTGAACAGATGTATAACAGGTCTGCACTTGACTTAACGTGGTAACAGAAGCAGACAGGAATTGATGATAACAAGACTCATCAGCCTCTAAGTGGTGGGCACACGCTTCTGCTTTACAAGCCTGCTGTGCTACCTGTAGTATAATTACATGGTTAATGCCGTCCTGGGATTAACTGGCTGTTTGGGTTTGTTGCTTGTTTTGTTGTTGTTTTGGTTTGTTTGTTTTGGTTTTTTTTTAAGTTTTATTTCAGAGGATAAATGTGATATATTTTCTCTAAGAGGGTTTTTTGCTGGCAACTTCAGAAATGAAAACTAAGTCTTGATGGGTAGGATCAGATCCCCTTAGATACATAAGTACAAAATCAGAATCTAGAAGGCAGAGAAGTCGTGCTGTTCTATCCCATTATTGCGTGCAAGGAAGGTATTTTAAGGACTTCTCCTATTAAAATGTACAGAAGAAGAGTATTTTTTCTTCTAAAATCTTAGTAAGATGACAGCACTCACCAATCAAATCCTGAAGTTATTTTAATGAGACCATGAATGAATGTTCCAAGAGGTGATCAGTGTCCTTACAAGTCATTCACAAGACTAGTAGAGTGCTTCTACTGCTGCTGGACCCAACTTCAAACACTGCTGTAAGCTTCAAGCTGTTAGGAGGTCCAGAACCCAAGAATTCCAGGCAACCTTTTTTCCTGGAAAGCACTTGGACTTTCTTGATGAGAGAGTTGTTTGGTGTTTTTTTTGTTTGTTTGTTTGGTTGGTTTTTTTTTTTTGTTGTTTTTTGTTTTTTGTTTTTTTTTTGTTTTGTTTTTTAAATGTAGCAGTGAGGACGGGCTTAGATACATTAAAAGCAATTGAGAGTGTTTGAAACATAGTATATGCTATTGACTATAAAGCTTTATTTTAAAAAATATTATCAGATAATATAAAAAGTTCTTGCCAACTGTTTGGAACTTGTGTTGTTTCAGGTCATCTCCATATCATGGTGGTTTCACAGTATGGAAAAAAAAGGCAGTCTCATATTTTTTCTTTTCTGTGAACCTGAGATCCTTATTAACATTCTTCTGGGTTGTTTTGCCTGTGATGCCTGTCAAAAATGAACTGTAGAGGGAAGGGGAGGAAGGAATCTTAAAATCAATATTGAGAGAAATGTAATTTCAGTGAAATCTAATCTGAGTGACATGCTTATCTTCCTATTTCTTTGAAATAAGGAGGGTAAAGATTCTTTTGCAACTAAAGAAACTGAGTTGAGCTATGCTGGTTTTTCAGCTCAGGTCAGTCCTTGCTGTGTGCATAAAACTAGTTCAAGGAAGGAAGAGCTGGATGCTCTGTATCCTTTGGGCCTGTCCTACAGTGTACTTGGATGCCCAAAGCACAAGTATTCTTCATGGCAAACAAAAGTAAAAATGAGTGCATTGTTGCCTGAACCTGTAGAATGCCAAATACAACAACAGATAGGAGAAACTCCTTTTAATTTTGTAAGTAACTTTAGTAGTAAAGTTTTAAAGTTTTGTCAATTTCTTTTTTTTCCATTGAGGGGCTTAATAGCAGTGGAAGGCGTGCACTAGTGCCACAAAGGAAAGATAGTACCCAAAAAGGTAAGAGAGTCACAGATTCAATCTGTGATGTTAAAGGCTTGATCTGAAAGGGCATTTCATTAAAAAAACAGGTTCTTGGTGTTTCTGAGCCATCTCAGGTTTAGCAACATTGCAACTCTCTGTCAGACAATCTGATTAGTCTGAAATAAGGAAACTTTCTATTTCCAGCTTGCAACTG
The DNA here is from genome assembly GCF_003031625.1 of Empidonax traillii. Lineage (NCBI taxonomy): Eukaryota > Metazoa > Chordata > Aves > Passeriformes > Tyrannidae > Empidonax > Empidonax traillii. Next base: position 34,944 of record NW_020955288.1, on the reverse strand, counting down.
GGAGAGAAAACCAGCAATGTTTACAACCAGTGTACATGGATTTTGCGTTTACATGTGTTAGAGCAAACTGCCCTCTGGGAAAGATACTGCTAAAAGATGCAGACTTTTCTTGTAACCAATGGAGGACAAACATATACCCTTAAATTCCTGAATAGTACTTTTGCAGCTTAATGGATGCAGAATCCCTGTCTTCTTACTTGGGCTGTCAGATATGTATGTCTGATTTTTTAAAAATTTAATAGATGCATTAAAATTTACTGCCCATTATGTTTCTTTATGAATGAATTCTGCTTTGCTTGGAGAAAAATGTGTATAAGTACCCTCTCTAATTTACAGTTTTGCCAAATCTTGCATGTTCCAACCCAACCAACTTTTGACCAATTAATGAAATGGTTGGTCTGAATGCAGATTCATGGTGTTAGCCTACTGGAAAGAAAGCAGTCTAGTGAAATGCTCAGCAAAGCTCAGCAGCAGTGATGCATGAATTAGTGGTGTTAAGCCTCCTTTAGCCTCCATCTGTGTTCTCATTCAGCTCTGCTAGATATTTAACTAGCAGGAAGAAAAAAAAAAAAAAGGCAGCTTTTTGCAATGGCATCTGGCAAGATTTCATTAGAGGTTCTAGGTTTCTTCTCCACTGACACGAGTTAAAAGGTGGCATTCAGAGTGACTTCAGTGGTTCTCACATGTAATGAATGAAAATAGAGATAATTGTAGTTGCAGAGTTCGAGAGATTTTCCTAGTTTTTATGTTCTTTGTCTTCACTTGGCGTGGTATTTGCTATAGTTAGATTTTATCTGATTGAACTGTCTAACTGGAACTCATTAAAACTTCTAAAACACTAGGTGAGCTCATAATGGTGGTGGAAAAAGTGGACAAAGGGAATAAGATAAGGGCTTGATCAAGGATTTTAAGGGAAATTCTCTTCTTGAAGGGAAATTGAAAACGGAAACTCTTAGCCCCATTTTTTTTTCCCCAAGACTAAAACTTTAGCTAAGGTTTTAGGTGTAAGACCTCTCTGCTCTACAATTACCTAATATTTAACAATAATACTTTACCATATATTAATTTTGTTTGGAGTATCATTACTCTTAGAAGTGGATTAAAGTCAGATTTATTTATGTAATAGGAAATAGTCAAGTTCATGGTTTCTTATATGCATGAGGCTGTGAAGCCTTCTGTGGTAGGTGATAGAAACCTTCATTGTTCATATTAGCATTAAAAAAGAATATAAAATAAAATATATTCTGACACCACCTCCCCTCCCTTCCCCGAAGATGTGCCCCTTTTGGTAACACAGTGTTTCTGTGTGAGTGATGCCTGAGGTTGGATCAGGAGCTGGGGCCACTCATCCCTGTTCCTCATGACTACTCTCAGAGCAGGGAGCAGAAGATGGCAGAATGGTGGGTGGTGTAATTGCTCTGAAGTACTTTCTGTGATCTCTGCAGTTTGGGATGTTTCAGCTGCTGTTCCTTCTACCCCTCCAGAAAGCTCACAGAGAGGGAACATGTCCACTGGCTTAAGTGTGTTCCACTCGGGTTAACACAGCTGTGCCAGCCCTAGGAGTTGTTGCTGAAGAGTTTTACCCTCCCTCTCTGCTGTTCCAAAGGTTTTTTTAAAATTATCCGCCCACTGGCATTGATGGACAACAGTAAATAACACATAAAGGGTTCCATTCATGGCAATCTGATGGATTTGCCAGGAGCAATAGCAGTTGAGTTAGGAGGGTTTTTCCAATATGCCACAGTTGCTGTCATAACACAGCGTGCTCTCTCCCCCTCAAAGAACCAACACCCTAAACAACCTCTGCCCTTCTCTTCCCCCACCCAATATAGTCAAAGGCAAAATTCTTTTGGCTCTGTTCAAATAGTTATGCTCACTGGAGGATTCAAGTATATTTTAAGCAAACTTCAGTGCTTTGTTTGAATATTCCAGTCTGGACTGAATCTTGGCATAATGTGCACCTCATGGTCCATACAAGGATCTTTTCTTTCCTCTGATCTTGGTGCCAAAGCTCTCTCCCTAATTGTTGTAGTTGGTGCTTCTTAATTGCTCTCCTGTTTATTAAAAAAAAGTGACTTAAGAAAAATGTTTTGCTTCCCTTCTGTAATGAGATCTTGCTCTAGGAATTGCTTATCTCTTCCCATGAGCACTCTTTGTACTGCTATAAATATTTTGGGTGGTTTTGCTGTTGCCTGGAGACCTCAGTAAACTCTTTCTCTATTGTCTCTGTTGTAGGGAACATCCCTTTTCCTCAACACTTCTTGATAGTCCTGTTTAACAAGGGATTTGTGTCTTTTTTTCCTACTGTACCATCAAACCTCAGTGTTCCCTTAATTCTTGTCTAAAACCTGAAGAAGCTTTGCCTTGTTTTTAATCTTTTTACCTTATGGAGAAACACAGACTGTCTCAGGTGCCCCCTTCTGTGGATTGAGAGTGTCTTATTGCTATGAGAGCATTCATAATTCAGCTCCTTGTCCAATAAAAAAGCAAGGAAATAAAAGATGTATCCAATTTTGTCACATCCTCCAAGAGTGGAAGAACTTTTTATTCTATCTAATACGAAAGGTACTCTATTTTTAGTTCATGAATCATGACATGGATATATTCATGGATATGAATCATGTGACATCTTATGTCTTGATTTAGGACATCTATTAAAGATAACTGAAACATTTATTTTCAACCTTTAAGCTCTTTCATAAAAGCTCAGGTTTTGAGCAACGGAAAGGAGCGGGATTTTTTCCCCTTTCTGGTAGTACTGTTTTGATTTTGTTTTTAAAAGCATGATAGACTTACTACAGTTTCAAAAATTCTTATTAATATCCTACAGGGTTAAGAATCTACTCTTGGATTAATTTTTTTTCTAAACTAGTCCACGAATTCTCTCCTCTTTATTGCAAGCAAGTATGTCTTGACTGGTTTCTTTGACCATAACAATGTTAAGCAGTTTAGAAGTAATACCACTTAATTGGAAAGAATTGTAAATTAGCATGGTAATCAAATAATACATTGATTCTTTTTTCTTTAAATCAAAATGCCTTTTCCCAAAAAAAAAAAAAAAAAGCTTTCTGTGGAAGATCTTGGGAGGCTGGGAGTGTAGAGGAGGGAAAAGCACCTAGTTTTTAGGAAAAGGCTTTAAAGGCAGATTTGTGAGTAATTCTTTTTATCTTTGTTGGAAAGGAAGAAATTATTATTTCTCAGTGAGTTATTAATAGTATTTGTGCTGATATTGCCTAAAGGTAAGGGGTTTTAAGGAAATAATGTAGTTATTTTAATCATATTTGGGTCTCTACATTTTTTTAAACACTTTGTATAAATTAGTATCTGCTTTTTGGTCGACATGAATTAGTTTGAAATATTTTCTGCTCCCTATTGTACAAAGTAATAATGTTCTCTAGCCTTTGATCAACAAAGTGATGTTTTGTCTCACTATGACAGTGCTAGTGATAAAATTTGGATCAGTTAGCCAAAATTTATTTCATTGTATATACCCAAATGTCAGAGGAGAAAGAGGATTCTTTCTTTCTTGCTTCTGGATTGATGTATGCTGCCTCATTTAAACAAAGGAAATGAAGCAAGGTTTGCATTGTAGAGAGATTGCTGTGCTCTTTTACCAGGCACAGTGAAGTGGAAAACATGCTTTAATGAAGGAAGCTTGTGGCACTTTACTTTTACTCCTCCTTTTGTGTTTGTCACAGTCATTATGTGACAAAGGAAATAACAAAACAACAACAATAAAGTAACAAAAAACAGCAGAAGTTTCCTATAACTCTTAATAAGAAAAAAAAAATATAAAAGTGAGTCCAAGAGGACTGGCTCACTTTTTCCAAAAATTTTCTGAGGGGGTTGTTTTTTATATTGCCCTTGAAGATTTAAGGACATATAACTCCTCTGTTCAGGCCTTGTAAAAAGGACCTGGCAACTGAACTTTCAAGATGGTAGATGATATCAGTTTGACTTTTCTGGAAAATACAGCAAATGTAAGTTGCTAGCACTGTAAAAGTGTTACCTGTTTCACTAGTTCTTCTCTTCACTGCAAACTGCCCTTGAAACATGTTCCCAAACAGGTGTCCTATTACAGAACACCAAAGTCACCTTATTTTTGTATACTGGGTGTTTTAAATGCCATTTGATTATCAGGACTGGTAAGAATGAAGTTGTAGGTATAAAAACTTCTACTGAAGGAAATGGGGAAGGATGAGGCTGTGTTCAGAGTCTGTGTAGCAAACAGAAAGTCCTGTTTAACAAAAACCTCAATGATAACAACTTCCAAATTATGCCTACTTATTTTTGCTATAATCAAAAATTACAAGCAGAATTATTACTCCTCTTAACAGCCAGCAGTGTGTTCTGGAGCCTGGCATCACTGAGTTCTGCAGATATTTCACAGAAATATTATTTGACTGATGATTCATTCTCAGAACGCAGCATTGCAATGGAATAATGCTTGGCATGCCATAGGTAAATCTAAGTTAAAACTGGTGGAAGATGGTTGAGCTGGGCAAAAAATTAGGTTGAAACGTGGTTTTGGTCGATTTGTTTGTTTGTTTTTCCCCAAGTCTTTTACAGCAATAAGTAAAGCAAATGAATATCACCAGAAAACAAAGAGCAGATTAGATACTTCTCTTTAGTCCTTCCATTGGTCCTTACCTTGAGACAAAAAATCAAAGCATAAGAGTCGTATCTTTTGTCACAGGTGAAGGCTTATTACTAAATGTGTAGGCTTTATTGCATCTTGTTTCTACTCTTTGCTTATTGGTTGAGTTGTTTTTATTTCTTTTCCCATAATCCAGCACCTTCAGTCTACCCTTTGCTCTTTATTTGCCACTGCAAGAAGTTGAAATGTTGTTTGCATGGGTTGCTTACTATGCAAATCAGTGTGTGAATCTTGTTTCTGTACAGTCCTGTACCTAGGAGGCTTCTGTTGAGAAGTCCAGGTTCAGGAGGAGGGAGTGCTATTATCAGGAAGTTACTGCCAGTGACACCTTGCACTACTTTTCCGTGGTAATTATGACCCACCAAGACTCACCAAAAACTGACATGAATTCTCAGAGTTAAAAACTGTATTTCTGAAGCATTTGCAGTGGAACCTTACTAACACCCTGGTGAAAGAAACAGAAGCTTGCTGAGACAGACCCTGTGGCAGAAAGCGTGAGGGTGTTGTAAATAATACTTGGGCAGACTTTGCTGCTAAAATAACTGTATTATTTCCAGTCTACAGAGATGCAGTGTATGCTGTGATTTCCACATTTTATAGGGGGTCTATATTGCCCTTTTTTATCAACAACTAGGTGAAAACACTATCCAAGTTGTTAAACTTCAGCAAATTGTCCTCATCAGGTTTTCTAGCCTGTTCAGTAGTTATCACTAACTAAAAGGCTGACAGCAGGATTCAGCTTTGCCCTATTTTCTTCAGAAGTGGATAGAAGACTTTTGGCTCTAAACTGGGAATTGTTTTCTTCAATTGCTGTACAAGCAGCTTTGGCCAGCTGGAAACTCAGCCAGTTTGGACGCCTCACACTCACTAGGGGCTTGTCTAAATCATAAAGCAACTAGTTGCATCCTATAACAACATCTACAGTAAATTAGAAGATCTTTTAATGAACAGTATGTTAAATAAACTAAGATTATTAGCTGATAGAGACTCACGTGCTTTTATGGTTTCAACAAACCTACGCTGGTTCTTTTCCACTGAAGTTCTTTGCCCTTCTCCGAAAAGGCTGTTGTGGTTAGCACTGTTGTAAGGTTGATTTTAACTTGAGATGCTGCTGTGAAGATGGCATTAAACACAATGGTGCTGGCCTATGTCCATTGCTGGTATGATATTTGTGAAATTTGTGTTTAGCACAGTGCTGTCCTGAGATGTCAAACTGCAGTTGCCTGAAGATATATGTCAGCTATACTATACAGTTGATGGTTAAAGATTTCCTCTCTTCCAGTCTGAATGTTTTTGGCCAGAAGCCACTGGAATGTAATCTTACACAGGAAATAGTCTAACAAAACCAGTGGCATGAAACTGGGTAGTTGAAAACACACAACTAAGATGTTCTAAGGAGGAGGAGATTTAAAGGAATTACACCTTACTCTTAAACCCATATTATCCTGTAACTTTTTGAAACTGTATAGATTGGCAAAGACAAGCAACATTCAGCCTTCAAAGAGTCTGGATGCCATGTCAGTGGCTGAAAAAGAATTACTTACATACCTTCCAAGACTTTGTAATTAGTAGTTGGCCAGGTTTTGGGATTTCAAACCTGCTATTTTATTCATTAAAGCTGCAGCAACCTAAAGAACTGAACCAACATCTCTTATGTGGACTGTTTTGAGTTAATTAAAAAAAAAAAATTTGAAATTTTTTTTTTAAGTTTTTTAAAAAAAAAAATCTCTGAAACTCATACCCCTTTCTGGTGTGGCCTGATGCTTTCTGATCCCATATTCTAGTACTTCTATTTCATCTACTGCATGAAATAGTACTTCTGGATATCTTTTACTCAGGCAATTTCCATAGTAAAGAACTTATTTCATTGAATTCCTGTTTCAATAACAGGAAGGATTCCAGTAGTTGCTTGACCTCACACTTTCTGATCTCGAGCCCAGGAGCCAGTAATGTTTTTATGGAAGTTCTCTGTAGGACAGAAGGGACTGTTCCAGCATGTATGAAGTAAACACTGCAATGAACAGCAAGGTGAACTGGGATGTCTGCACAAGGAAAATCATCTGCTTGTTTCTCTAAGTCTTACAGTGTTGCTGACTGGTGGTAACTCATTCTGTGACTGGACACACTGGGCATTGGCCTTAGCAGAGGCTAACAGAAATTCATGCCCTTTCCTGTCTTGAGCTTTATAAAACAAGATGATTTTATAAAAAGGATCATATTTCTTAGTGTGCAGGATGTTTAAGAGCAACAAAGGAATAAATACTTTGATATTTTTCTGACATCCGGTATCAATTTGGCAATGAGCGAACCGGTAGAGCCATAATGACCATGTGAGTCCTGTTTAGCTCTGAACTGACTAGAAAAGACAATTCAGGGAAGGGTGAAACCACTTGAACACGTTAAACAAACAATGAAAAAAAAAAGTTCTCACTTGCAGTTCTCCTGTCAAAAAAAGAGCCTGGGCATTTTTGTAATCCTGTCATGTGATCGTTGGAGTAAAAGCTGTGGGTAGTGACTGCTGGGGGCCTCTTACAAAATGTGTTTTGTAGCTTTTTACTTGGCCTAAAGAGGCTGGGGGTTGTGTGTGTGTTGTGCTGATAAAAATTCAAGCTGTAAAATTAAGCTGTCAATAATGTTGGAACTGTAGCCTAGAATTGCCTGTACGTGAAGCCAGCTTCTAGACTGGAAATCTTCCAAATTATGTAACAGCATGTTATTCCTACCTGTTGCGCCATCAACCCACAGGAGCACAGGGAAGCAATGTTCTTCCTTGCTTCAAATAACTCACAGTCACCTTCAGCTGGCATCCAGACTTTGGGTACAATTACAGCAACGTTTCCAGCTGCATGATAACTTTTCCCTTTCAAAACCTCTGTGTTGTTTGTTTTCACTCCAACTTTTCATACTAATGCCTTGAGTAGCCCAGTCCTTTCAATCTCAGTGAAACTGGTGTTCCATTTCCTCATTACAAGTACCACATGATTTTCCTTGGCTTTTTTTATTTTGACCAGCTTATAATTCTTCAGGCTGAAAGGGACATGGTAGGTCTCTAGAATTACTGCTACTTTATGCTTTGATGTTGCTTTATTTGTTAAATCCCTTTCCTAGTGCACAATTGGTTTTGATTATCTCTGTAACTGAGAATTTGTTGATTACAACCATTCAGAGATGCTGTTAAGCCTTTCATGAAGTGTCATGCTTGGTCTTCATGTTTTAAATGTGAACTTATGTTTCATCTCAACCTGTTGAAGGATGTTCATAACCTTTGCTGAACTTCTTAATGCTTGTCTGCATCAAACATTGAGATAGTTTGATTTGTGGCTTCACAAAGGTGTGACAGGGGAAATGTTTGCTGTTTGTTCCTGGAGGAATGCAAGTTTAATTAAATTATATTTTAAGTGCTTTTTAGAGCCACAGATTCTAAAAAAATGTTAACTGGGAACTTTTAGCTTTAACTGACGGAATCATATGGAAGCCAGTGGTTACATGGAAGCTTATTGTGCCTGTAATCTAATCCTAAATCCCTTTCTCATCTTCTTTTGGAAGGTGCAACTGATACAAGCCCCCCCCAGGATGAGGGTTGAGATAAGGGACTGCATTCAAAATGAACTTCACTGCTGTGCTGCAACTCAGTACTTCCATACCTTTGAACTGTTTTATGATGGAGGGGATGAGCTTGATTTATTATGCTGAAAACCATAGAGCAGGTGCATCCCACTGAACAAAATGCAAGCACTGTGATTGTTGCACATCAGATGAGTATGTGCATGTGACTCAAATGTATATCATCTGGAGTACTGTTACTAAGTAAGGGCAGAGTCTGGTTGGATCTGCAGGTGAGATTCTTAAATTTTTTTTTTTTTTGAGAGTAAACCTTTATTTTTGAAAAAGGGTTATGAGTTGTCTGAAATGTTCTTTTCAGCAGTTCTAAAATCAGAAATGCTCCGTGAAGGACTAAACACTTGCATATAAATTTCTGAATCCTACACTGGGTGATCTGTACTTGCTAGTACTGTACTGGCTGTTGAAAGAACTCTTGGCTCTAATCCACTGCTTCCTTTTTTTTATTACTTAGATAACTTCTGTGTCCCTTTTTTTTTTTTTAAACAAAAAGAAAAGTCTTTTGGAAGTGTTAATATGTTGCTTACTTTTGTTAGACATTCTTGGAGCTCAGACCAGTGTGATGTTCCAGCCCTAATCAAATAAAAACTTCAACCACCTCTCATACAGTGAGACTGTTATAATTCCAAGCTGGACTGAAAGCTTTCATGTTATGGAGTCAGTTTTGTTTAAAAGTGGCACAAGGGCTTTGTTTGTTTGTTTTGGGCTGGTTGTTGTTGTTTTTCATGCAGTGAATGGATCAGAGAAAAGTTGACTCCTGGGCATCACCAAATCCTTTAAAAACCAAACAAACCAAAACACATCCAAAGCTGAAATTTTGTCATCTTCCTCAAATACAAAATTATTACTAACATAGTGTAATTATTTTAATGTAAATTGTTGCTTTGTTTGAACTATGGCTGAAAGACCCGATGAAAGAATGTGTGATCTAGAAAATTGTTGCATCAGTCTCAAATCGTAGACCCCCTGTTTCAGCTGAATTACATACTAGAATGTGAATTTGGCAAAAGGGCATCAACAGAGGCTCTTGTGCATTTTTTCTAACCACTGGCTGAAGGACAGCTGGCCCATTCTCATCTTTAAAAAGACTGGGATAATGTTGTTTGGGAGATGTAAGACTTAAACCATCTGATTTCACCTGCACTGTCCTTCAGGAGTGTCTGTCCTACCTGAAATTAAACCAGCAAAGCAGAATTATACAAATTCTTTATAATTTCTGGTTGGGTAATAGGCCAAACACATGATATTTTTCTAATCATCAATTCAGATTAAAAAGGACAGTTACTTTAATGTTCCATTTGCTCTGTTTTGAGTTTTACAGTCACTTTTTAGGTTCTATCCCTCTATACCTCAATAGTGTTTCATTACCTGTCTTTATTCTGAAAAAATACTCTTGAATTCTTCAGTGTCAATTCTTCCGAAATATTAGGAAGATCTTCTTATAGGAAGCCTAAACCTCTGCAATATTCTTTTCCTCCTCCTTTACTACTGTAAGACAGAGGGTGATTATTTCTTCCAAATTCTATCTAGATAAATAGTTCTCTTATAAGCAATTGAAGGAAGTAACTTTCCACCTATTTTTTTATTATTATTTTTTTGAATTGTTTGGTGGTTTGTTGTGTTTTTGCTTTTTTTTTTTTGACATATTAGGGAACATGGATAATGGAGATAATTGATGCTAGACTTGGTATTTAGGCTGCAAAACCCTCCTAGGAGTTTGCTCTCCAAAGGCTCCTGATACCCATTATGCATAAGGAGAAGCTCCATTCATGCATTAAAAACTGATTAAGGCAGCAAGAACAAAGAATAGGAAGAAAGGATCAATTTTCAAAAAGAAGACAGTCATAAGTAGGGGAGGTTGGGATCTGTGTTGTTCAACATATGTAGACGTGATCAGACAAGCATGTAAATACTGAGGATACCAAAGTCCCAGTAATTTCTAAAGCTAGCTGCAAAAGGTTGGATAAGCCATGACCCTAAATGACAAGGTGATGAAATAGCGAAACATGAGGTAGCCTAGAGAGACCTGCAATACTGCATTTGATTCATTACTGGGAATTATATAACTGAGGAGAAGAATTTTGTGGCTAGTTTGCTGAAGTTAACTTGAGGCTTGGTGATAGCTGAGAAAGCTAACAGTGGTACGAGTTATAAAGGAAGGAGCTGAGAGCAAGGTAGTGTATGGGATGAGGCATCATCTGAGCTGCCATGTCATTCCATCTCTCAAAGACAAGAAAAAAGGTGAAAATAGAAAAGGACAAGAAGAAATTGAAATATGGAGTTTCTGTCATGGGAGACCCATGTTGGCCAATCGAAGCCATCTAAGAAGGAGGTCTGTGGTAGGTCTATAAAATCTGTTCATGTTTCTTTGCAGAATGAGAAAGTACAAGTCCAAAACTTTGTGAATTTGTAATTGCTTACATAGCCAGTGTAAGCAATCATTTGGTCACAACCTCTGACACAGCCTTTAAGGCAGTAAATGTGTTGAAGCTTTTCCAGGCAAACCCTGGCCAAAGGACTATTCTTGTCCCTCAGTGTTCAGAGCCTGGCAGTATTTGGAAGTAAGATATTTGGCTACCTCAGTTTTTGTCTGACATAAAGCAATGATTTGTACTATTATAGTTAAAGATAGAAAAAACAGCACTGAGGATTGGGTTGAGATAGCCAAGATTTCTAGATGCCTCAAAAGATTTTGCATTTACTAGTTTTTTTGCATCTGAATATAAAAAGATTCAGGGATTGAGTGGGCTGCAGTCCCTGGAAGTCTGTTTCAAATGTATCCAAGGCTTAACACCCCAAAATTAAGATACTTGAAGTTGCTTAGGGATGAGGTTGTCATTGGAAGTGTGGGGCGTAGACACATGACAGCTTTGAAAAGAACAGAACATAATGCTTCTCCGAGTAACTGCAGACATGCCACTTGCAAAGGACCATATGTTGCATCTTTTACTCATCCTGGTGAATTGCTGGTCACGCATGATTCACTTCAGATGGATTAACTGAGAGTTTTGTGGCAAAAAAAAATGGTGCAGTGTAATGCTGCCAGAAAAAAATAAATCAGGCAAGTGCATAAAAGTAACTAATAAAACATCATATCAGAGATCAATTGAAGTATAAAGTGATTTTTGATGTTTCAGATAGAAAAACATTTTGGAAAGACAAATGGACAAGATAAGCCTGGCAATAGAATAGATAAGCCTGAAAATAGAAAATGCAATCTGGAAACCGAAAATGCAGACGTAAATTTTATAGCAACTGTATAAAGGAGGTAGCAAATGTCTTCTAAGCCATGAATCTGGTGATGAAGGAGAAGACAACATGCACCAATATGCCCTTAGCTCTTGCAGGTTGCTTTTGTGTATCAATTTCCATTAGATGTTTTAATGTTCTTGCTGGCTCTGTTGTGTTCCCTTTGCATGAGGGGAGCAGTTTTCTCACTGCTTCGTTGCTCAGTCCAAAAGATGAGATACAGTTCAGTTTTCACCCTGAAACAGTGCCCGCACTCTCTTGTTTCTGTGCTTCCTGTATTGGCTAATTTCTTGCTTTCAGTGCCAGGTGAATGGTTTTGAAATGATGCAGCCCGTGGCTCGAACAGGTGCACTCTTTGCTGTGTTAAAAACTGGCTGTGCAGCTGGGCCCAGAGAGTGGTGGTGGAATGGAGTTACATCCAGCTGGGGCCAGGCACCAGTTGGTGTTCCCCAGGGCTCGGTACTGGGAACCAGTCCTGTTCAATATCTTTGCTGATCATCTGGATGAGGGGATTGAGGACATCCTCAGTAAGTTTGTAGATGACAGTTGGGTGGGAATGTTGATCTACTGGAGGGTAGGAAGCTCTGCAGGGGGATCTGGACAGGCTGGATCAGTGGACTGAGGCCAATGGCATGAGGTTCCACAAGGCCAAGTGCCAGATACTGCACTTGGGTTACAACAACTCTTATGGCTCCCTACAACTCCTTGAAAGGAGGTTGTAGCCAGGTAGGGGCTGGACATTGGGAGGAATTTCTTCATGGAAAGGGTTGTTAAGTGTTGGAACAGGCTGCCCAGGGAGGTGGTGGAGTCACAATTCCTGGAGGTGGCCCTTAGTGCTTTGGTCTAGTTTACACGGTGGTCATCAGTCAAAGGTTGGACCCAACAGTCTTAGAGATCTTTTCCAGCCTGAAGGATTCTGTGACTCATGGATGTTAGTCATACAAATGCCACTGCATGTCTGAGTGTTAGACACCACATTGTCTTTCCTCCCTGAGAGGCTGCTGTGTGACAATACGGGGCTGACTTTCACTGTAGTTGGTGCTTTGCTGAGCAGTCTCTGCCAAGCAGTGAAAAATGAGGAGTCCTGAGTGACCTAAATGAACTGGTGATTCATAAAAATGTCACAAAGGGAGATGTGTTACAGAACGTGTGTAAACTTAAAAGTGGTGATTTTTAAATGAGTGATGGAAAAGATGACAGGGAATAATAGTTAAGGAACAGAGCAGACCTGAAGAAGGCAAGAGAGAGAGTAAGAGTAGCATTGAAGAGAGAAAATGGCAGAGGAATAAAGATGATAACAATGTGTCCCAGCACAACAGGAAAAAGCAGGTTTTTACTTTCCTTTTTTCTTCCTTTACCCACTTTTCATCCATTCAGCTTTTCTCCCATTTTCCTTTCCTATTTTTTTTTTTTTGCATTCCATTCATGTTCATTATCTTACGACATCCACTTAACAAATCCCTTTCTCCAAAGCCCAGCTCAAAAATATGCAAAGACATCTTTGCAATACCCATATGTGTCTTTTTATGATTTAATAAAAGTGTTAAGATTGCTTTAAATTTAGTGAGGGTGATGACTAGGGACAATAGATGCCAAAGACAATCAGATCACTTCCCTGGGGACTGAACTCATGACTTTTATCTTCAAAATACAGAAAGCTGCCTCTTTTGGGGAGCTAAACCACCAATTTTATAACCTGAATTGCTGGGAAGAGCTCATCTGCAGAAGGGGTAATCTCTGCTTGAGATGGACAGGTCTTGATTTGTGTGTGCAAGCTGAGACATCTGAGCTTCAAATAAATTACCTACTCAGAGTAATTCAGGCTTTGCTAAATTTATATGGTCATCTCTCTCCACAATGTAAAATGCTGTGTTGCTTAGTGAGTGCCTTTGGAATTTTTTATCATCTTTCCAAACAAAAGACATGATAACCATGTGTGGGAGAGAAGGAATAATAGAAGAAAATCTCCTCAGATTAGATAATAATGAAGATATCTCCATAAACTAATAGGATTTCAGCCAAGAATCTGAATAGAATGTGATAAAAATAAAGTTAAAAAGTTAAGTTTTTCCACTGATTTCTAACAAGGTGTAAGAAACCTGTAAAATGGGATGTAAGTATTGTTGATTCTGATGTTTCACTACAGTTTTCTTCAAGGACCCTCTTATGTGTAAAAATGTTTTAACCTGCATCAAAATTCATCAATAAAAATATAGTTCTTAAACATTTCTCTTCCCTGAACTGTAATGATAGGTAAGAAATATTAATGGAATTACTTACAGAACACTTTACAGCCACCACTTGCATTATCTGCGAGGTTATGAGGTTAATATTTCCCCGGCACTGTTTGAAATGGTGTCTTACTACAGCAGTGTAGTTGTGGGCAGTCCATATGAAAGCCTATTGTGCATAAACACTTACAAAAATGTGAAATAACTCTGTGAAACAGAAGTGAAATAATTTGCATAGTGTGACACAGCAGAGCAGTATCAGGACAAGGATAAAATTGAGACACCCAGTTTAATGACCTGCGCAGTGGATTGTACTTCCTCAAGCTTAAACACCCGAAGCAGAACCCTCAAAAACACCACTGTGTGATTTAAGAGAACAAATTTCATAGACCTTGTGCTCCCCTATAATTTAAATGTTCAAAAGAGAACCATTTAGGGGTTTTATCACCCAATTTTCTCCCTGACTATAATGTGAGGCTGGTAGCATTTCTATTCTCCTATTGTTCCTTCTCCTGTTTTTGTTCCCTTTAAATTATAAAAGTGGACTGCTTATGTGTTTGTATAATACCTTGCACAGAGGGGTCTCATCTGCATTGTAGTATTATACAATAAATCAAAATGACAAGACCAACCAATTTCTAAAAGGCATACACTTGGATACCTCTAACTTTCTATAAACTCATAAAAGAAGAGTTCTAAAGACACCTGTCCAGAATATTACCAGAGACATGAAAGCCAGCGTATTTTTTTTGTGTATCAAAGGATGTGGAGGTTTTGCTATGAAGTCAAACAGAGTTTTAGCACTAATTTCAGTAAAATCAAGGCTCAAGTGAGGAGACATGGAATTACTGTTCTGCCTTTGAGGAGTGCAGATCTGGTGGTAGGAGAATGTGGTTATAAATGAAAATATATTTTAAACATGATCAGAAATGGGAACAAGGGGCTAAGGAACTATTAATAGTTACTGTAATATTACTGTAATAAAAGGTTAATCAATTATGTGCTGTTATAAGCAACTCATTAGGCCTGTGAGACACATTATCCATCTTTTACCAAACCCTTATGTCACTTATTGATGTGCTGACAATCATTACTTACAAGAACTGTTCATATTTGTTTGTAAAAGCAGTTAGTTGTCGTTAGTATTTTATAAACTTCCATGCAAAATATGACTTATTAATGCTTCTTACTCATCCTTTACCTGGATTGATTTCAGATAAGTTTTGCTTTAAATTGAGAAATCCAAGGCTAAGTACTGGATTCTGCCTGAATTGCCAGGGCTGACAGATTTGTATTTTGTGACTGCAGGCAGAGTCTACAAAGGTTAAAGCAAGTCTAGATCACACTATTATTAAAGGCACCAGCAATAGCACTTCCTGCTGTTGGTTGCTATCAGATGCAAAGCTGTAACGCTGAAGCACAAAGATAGGAAATAGAGAAATAAATGATGCTGTAGACATTAATTGCAAGCCAAGTGGATAACTGACTTATGTGATGGAGTTGTGCTAGTATATTCTGTCAATGTTTTGTTTTATACAAAGCTTGAACTTGTTCATTGACTGTTTTTTCTAGCAAAATTACCAGTATTACTAAAACTATTTTTTCTTAAAATGTAAATATTTTTTCCCATTCAAAAAGCTTGTGTTATATATTCTAATTTGCAGGGGAGTTCTCTTGGGCTCACCTTTTTTAGTGTTGCCACTGGAGAAGTACTTTTAAACTGGCCAAAATTTCTGTTAGTTTTCAGAGAGGCTCAGAAGACTGAGGAGTTTGTTTTTTCAGCTTTGTTGGCAGAGCTTACTGCAGCTTCTATTGGTGCTGGTTTGTATGTGTCTGAGTATTCAGAGTTTTTACTGTTTCTATGGAGTACCAACTGATGGAAAGGAAGAAGTCATCCTGCTTTTGGCAGGACAGTTGCCTGCCTTCTCTCTTGAATACTGGGTCTTGCTTGTAGTTAATTTAAAAATAGCAGCCCCAAACACTAAGACAAACAGTCTACTTTTACTTCTCTGAAGATATTGCAATGTACATTTGAGCTATCGCAGGTTTGGAATGCTCATGTTTATGCTTCAGAGTAGTAATTCGTGGTACCTGCTGTGCTTTCTGCCCACAGGGTAACCCTGGCAGTTCGATCAGTTGGGGAGGGTGACTACACAGTGAGATCCACAGCATTTGATACTCTTGCCTTCAGTGGGTATTTAAAATAATTTTGGTATGTTAATTAGCAGGTGCCTCGTTGTTTCTAATACTGGTCATGCTGGTTACATTTCTGTCTTGGGACTATTAAAAGAAAATTTTGCCATTTAGTACAAAAGTCCCCCACCCCCCCTTTTTTTCTTTTTTTTTTAGGAATGAAGGAGATTCATCTATGCCTCTCTCAAATCAGTGGTATTTCATACTGAGAGTAATTTGGGTTTTTAGTGTGTTTCTGAAAGTGATGTAAAATGTGAAGAGAGGAAAGCAGCATGGATATGCTGAACTAAATTGTGAGTTACTGATACTGCCCCTGATACCGAAGCTAATTCTGGATGTACTCTGATAGTGTATCCCTGTGGGTACGGGGTGGGGGCGGCGTTGATGGGTGGATGCTGGGGCTCGCTGGTGTGGCTGTGAGCAACAATTAGGCATTACTGATACAACCTCCCCGGGGAGCGGGCTCGCCAAGGGGCTGAACGACAAACACATCGCAGTGGTGGGTGGTCGCTGGGATCCCCGAGCTCCGGTGAGCCCAAGGCACGTCTCCGGTTTCACCCCTGAGGCAAATGGACGACTCTCAGCGTGACCGTGCATCCATTCCATCCCGGCGATGCCGCGGCTTTCCCGGCCAAGCCGCGCAGCGTCCGCCTCGCAGCGAGCGGCAACCGGGGGCTGCTGCTTCTGCCTCTCTGCGCCGGGAATTCTTCGCAGGAACGGCGGGGAGGGAGGGAGGCGCCGGCCCGACCCGGCGGAGGGCCCCGCCGCCCCTCGGTGAGTGTGCGAGGAGCAGGTGGGTCCCGCCGCATCCCCGCCCCGCGCCCGCCCCGCATCCCCCGCGCCAGGGCCGCTCCCCATTGGAGCGCGGAGCTGTCAGTCGGAGCCAGAGCGAGCCCCGCTCGCCCGGCTGCTCCCGAGGGCTGAGTCTGGAGCCGCGGCGGGTTGCGATGGGAAGCGGCGTCGGAGGGAACAAAGTTTTCCACGCTCGGGCACTGGGCTGCCGGCGTCCGTGATGCCCGGGGCGGGAGGCGGTGCCTGAGGGCAGCGGGCAGCCGGGCGGCTGGCACGCCTCGCTGTCTGCTGTCGGCACTGCCATCGCAAAGTTTCAGCTATTCTAATGTACTCAAACCCGGGATTCTAATTGTCAGCCCTCCCCGCCCCCACCTCACCTTCTAGGTAGGCGACGAGTATTTTTTTATTCTCTGGATTAGAGAACTTTTTTTTGCATGGAAATTTACTGACTTTTGAGTGGTCTCCGTTTCGGGGAAAGGGGGGGAAAAGGATTTATTTTCATCGCAGTTTATTTTTGTTTTCTGGATCACAGGATTTTTTGGAGCTATATGGAGGGATCTCAGGATGGTGTGCACCAGGAAAACCAAAACTTTAGTGTCCACTTGCGTGATTTTGAGTGGAATGACTAACATCGTCTGCCTGCTGTACGTGGGCTGGGTCACCAACTACATTGCCAGTGTTTATGTGAAAGTGCAGGAGCCGATCTCAGAAAAAAAGTTAGAGGAAGACAAAGGGGACACTTTAAGGATTATAGAAAGGCTGGACCATTTGGAAAATGTCATCAAGCAGCACATCCAAGGTACCACTTTACCCCCGCTTGCTTTCCCTCCCTCCCCTCGCTTGCCGAGTGCAGCCTCCATCCGCTCCCGCCGCGTTCACTGTGTGTGCGTGTGACATCCCTGTCGCGATCGGCTGAGCCATCCCCAGCCCGGAAGAGCCGGAGCCTGCGGAGCGTGTGGGATCCCCGGCGGAGCCCTCCGGGAGCCCGGCCGGAGGAGCGGCGGGGGCGGGGGGGACCTGCCCTGCTCCCCTCCCTCCTGCCGGGGCGAGCGGGGCCGCGGGGGCTCGGCCCTGGCCGCTGGGCTCGGCCTGGCGCTGGAATAAACCTGACCTCGGCTCCCTGCCTGCCTGTGTCTTGCTGAAGTAGGGGGTCCAAGGGCCCGGGACCCACTTCCCATCTTGCTGTTATCGTCATTTTAATTTATTTGATTTTGTTATTTTTCTTTTTCAAAATGGGTTGCTGCTAGTGGAATTCTTGTTTTCCTCCCTCTTTAAGCCTGACTCTGCTAATCCCTGTTGAGTCTGTGTGCGTCTGGGTGTGATGAAGGTTTTCCCTCAGTGCTGCTGTAGTACTGGGAATCTCTTGGGATTATAACTGGGGCAATCTCTCATTGTGTAATGCCTTTTAATTTGATCTCCTTTTAATGGGTGCTCTGGGAGAAGGGCTGAAGTGGGCAAGCAGAGGGGGAGAATAAGACTGTTTCCTAGGAGTTTGGGATTTTATATGACTTTTGCTTTACTGAGTTATAATTAATCCCTTCCTTTATATCTTCACCACTTGCATGGCATCATTCTCTAAGCTTGCTAAGTGGGTTGGATAGGAAGGAGGCTGAAGTTGTGGGTAGGTGAGGGTCCATGCAAAATCTAGAGGGACCATCTTTCTCTGCTTCTTCATAACCTCCAGTGAATGCCCAAATCCCAATTGTAGTCTCTCTAAATCTGGAAAGGCAGAGCAGACCATGTGGTGAAGGATATCTATCACCAGCGCAAAAAATCTCACTGGCTTCCAGCAGCTTTGGCCAAGTGGTCTTTGGGGAATATGAAAAAAGGTGGAGCAAGCAGAGTGGCAATTCCCATAAGAATTGGGCTTCCCCACTTGTCAATATGCATAACTTTGCAGCACCATTAAAGCCCAGCTACTTTTCTATGACATGTATCAATATATTTTTAAATATGATATATCACCATTACTTTTGTATATGCCTTCATTTCTCAGATAGTCTTGTCATCTTGTTTAAATGAGTAAATTTCTTTTGGAGAACGGGTTATAGCAGCTCCTGCAAGTTTTAAGTTCTCTCATGCAGACCTTAAGTTTTTCTTGATTCCTGAAATGGATTTTTAAAAGGAAATGTATTCTTGTCTCTGTGCCAGTGGAGTGCACTGTGGAAGCATATATGAAGGCAGGGATTTTTCAAAAGGCTCTGGTTAAGAGCCAGATATACAACATTAGTTGACTTTCCTTGTGAGGCTGGAGCACAACGAACTCCTTCAGGTTTGTTGATGTGAAACTCAAATATCCCTATTTATTTTCAAGAAAACTAGCAATGTCCACACTGGCCTGTGCTTTTGGTCAATAGCTCTTCTCAGAGTAATAGAGAAAAGGTATATTGAAATTAGGGGAGAATATAGCGTGAATTAGAGCATAAGCTTTTTTTTTTTTTTTTTTGTAACTTCTCATAAACCAATCCAGAATGTATTTTCCTTAAATAATGTTTCTTTGAAACTTGAAGAAGGTCTTTTAAAATTAATTAAGTGAACAGTTTGGTAATAAATACTAAAATATTAGGGGTAAAAATAAACTTTACAAACTTTTCATGCCTTATTGAAATCACCCTTTAAGATAAATAAATAAAATGAAAATCAGAGTATCCCTCTGGATTTTCTCTTCTTTACTTGCTAAATCATAACAGCTAGAGTTCTCAAGGAATTCCTGCGGCAGATACTACAGAACAGGATGTTAATCAGATTTTGCTTAGCATTGTGAGAGGCTGTGAATTCAGGGTCATCATGCCAAACTCACTGAAATTATTGGAAGAAATATCCTAAGCTTAACTGGGTTTAAGGTGAACTTGAAGGTCAGCTTTAAGAAGTTATAAGTTTGAGATTTGGCGCCATAAATTGGGTATACGAACTGCTGTAATGGTTCTTGGCAAGGCTGTAAGGTTATCTGTAGTTTGCTATTACCCTTTTCCTTGGACCACTTCTTTCTTATGTTGGAGAGAGGTCTCAATAGCTCAGATGTTCTGCAATGCTGAACAGGCATGAAATTAGCACGGGTAATAGAATTACATTCCATAGGATATCCTGAAAATACCGGAGAGATTTAACTGCTGCATTTTACACAGGGGGTTACGCTAATATTTCATTTTAATTTGTTTTCTGATTGAATTGTTTGATTAGATGCCATCTGGGAATTCCTTTAGCATATAAATTGCAGTCTTCAATTGTTTTATCAAGTGTCCTGGAAAGAGAAGGAGTGAGACGTGCCTTCCTATAAGATGCTTTTTAAAAGTATGTATTTTTACAGAAAACCATTTTCATGGCAAGAGAAGTATCAGACAGAAAAGAGATTTCCAGGGTCATGCACCAGTGTACTGGTTCCTGGGGCAGTCAGTTTGGGGCAGGACTGGCAGTACTGCAGTCTAGCTGAGCTGTATGGACCACAGAAAGAAGTACCTTGTGGAGCTGGAGCGTGATGCTGGACCTTGAGCTGAAGTCTGGGAATCATGAATTCTTGGCTGATGGCCAGACACAGCTCACAACATGGTTTTGGCCAAGTGACTTGACCTTTTTACAGTGATGATGACCTGAGTGCTTTTCTGTGGCAGTGTGTTGTGGTGACTGTGGTGTTAATTACATCTGAGTGCTCCCCAGAGAGCGTGGAGGAGATTCTCATTCCTCTTGCCCCAAATCTTTAGTAGGAGGCATATGCTTTATGCTAGCAGGCAGCCCACTGACAGAAACTTTTAGTTTCCACTTGCTTTTGAGTTGGCAAACAAGATGGTGTGTTTTTTGAGATTAATTGTGTGTGGTTTTGTGTGTGAAAGAAACCAAGTAAAAGACCAGATGGATAGCTTTATGCAAAATGCAGTCCTTTTCATGCCTGACAAAGGTGTGTGGCACAAGAATTATCTAGGGCTTTATTTCCAGACAGTATACTTTAGGGTTAATGAGTGTTAAATTAAATATCTGTGGTTCACACCCAGGATTTGAAATCAGTTTTTCTCAATTTTATTTGAAAAAACTATGTTCTGTTGAGTTCACAGGGAACATATTGGTTCAAAAAAACCCCAAACACTCTCTTGTTTTTAAAATCAATACAAGAGTGCTTCAAACAGATCACAGCACATCGTTCATCTTAATAATGCATCATGCATTGGCTCTGTCACCAAAAACTTGCCCGAAGTCATACGGGCAGTTGGAAATCAGGCGAGGAGGGAGCAGACTGCCTTAATCTTATACTTAGTTTATAACAGCGACAAAGTGACAAACACTTGCAAGAAGAGAGAAACTTTGTTTTCTGCGGCCTCACTTTAGGGCATCATAGTTGAGCTTTTTCCTTGAAAAGCTAAGCCTCGGTTAAGCTGATATGACTCAAAACACCTCATTCACGCCCTCCTGTCTGTCTTGTTATGCAATGTCCTTTGGTATTTTTCAGCCTTCCTAGTTTTAATCAGATGATGTTTGGATTCCAATATTATTTTAAATGATAGTGGACTATGAAGTCTATGAAGTGTACTTGCTTCTTTGCCCTCCCCATTCTTATTCACACCTTCACCCTCACATTCTTTGAACCTAAACAGAATTACTAAATTACATGCAGTTAAGACACAGAGTAGATATAAGTTAAAGTTGTAACACACAGTTCATTTCTGGACCAGCTGAATTCTTATTTAAGATCAATGGATAGTTACAAAGACATGGACTTCGGTCCTTCATTTTTGTTAGCTGCTGCATCTGTCTTCATCAATGAAATATTGGGCACTGTGTGAACTTATTTGGGAAAATGTGTGAGAAAGGAGTGGTATATGTTATTTCTCAACCTGCTGCTTAGAATGATTTACTCTGTGGATTTACTTGAGCTAATATTAGGTATCCCACAGTTGGATATCTGATCACTCTCTGGTCAACTGGGGGAGGGAGGGATCTCCAGTGTGTGATTCATTCATTCCCCGTGTCTTGGACAGGTGTTAGGGTGAAATGATTTCTTTTCAGAAATTACATATTTTGAGTTTGGGAACTAGGTCAATCCACATGCTTAATTTTAGCCATGGAAAGGTTTTAAAAATATAGCAATGTAAATTCTAGGTTTAAAAACTTAGGTTTGGGTAAGTAAATTCTGTGTTTGTTACCTACATTTTATTTCTTGGTTTCAAACACAAAGAAGAATGTCTTTTGCTGCCCGGCTTATGCTGGGTTCCATAAAGTCAGCTCACTAGGATTCAAATGGCCACTCTACCATGACTCTTACTCTTGTGGTACTTTCCTTTTGGGAATAATTAATTGTTAAATCCCCTCAGCTTATTTCCTTCAAGCTCAAAAGCAATTAGGAATGTTTATCACTTACTGCAGTGTATTTATTCTGCTGAGAAACAAAGGAACACAAGACAGCAGCCCTGAGAATACACAGCTCCTGCTCCACTACAGAGAGTTCTGTATTCCCCATCTCTGCACAAGCAGAGAGACCTGCTGTCCCAATGTCACTAACTGCAAGGGAAGCAACTACTTGCATATGTAAGACATTCAGGATTAATCCCATTATTTTTTCTCTTTAGGCTGTGACTTCTCAAGTCATTCTAGATTGCTGCATGTCAGTGCAGATTAATTTGAATTTAACTTTCACCTTCTTCCATGCTTAGGAATGGGTGCACTAAAAAAACCCCATTAATATAATGATTTCAGCTGTAAATTTTCAAGCAGTGGTGGAGGTACAGGTATTTCAAGGACCATCTAGTGAAGACTTGTTGTTGATTATGTTGACTACAACTTGATAATGTATTATTACCATTATGAAAGTTAACTTTTATGTGGTTTTAATATCTCTAGTTCTCTTCTAATTACATTCTTGGTGGTAGTTTGGCCATATTAAGGCAAGTGTATTTTATTACTGGATATTGAATTATTCTATTCATGATTAAGGTTGGATTTTTTTCAGAATGAGTTTTGGGTTTGGTTTTTGTTTTGTTTTGTTTTGTTTTGGGGTTTTTGTTTGTTTGTTTTTGGGTTTTTGTTTTTGTTTTCCTGAATGTCAGCTAGATTATTAATTCCTCAGGTGTACACCATGAGAATGGCAGGGCAGGTTTATTTGAGATTGTTTCTTTTGACAGGAACAGGAAAAGTTTTATTTGACTAAAAAGTGACAGTGAATAGTAGCTTTGTAGTTAGGAAGGGGATTGACCTGTATTCTGTTTCCTTCAGTCAAGACAATTTTTGTAGTTCGCATGAAAGTCTTCAACCAAAGATTAAACAATGAATCAGGAGCAGAGGCTGGAAGCTACGACTTCCATGCCCTCCACAAGGTTACTAAGCTAGAAAATGTTGCCTTTTTCTCTGGAAAAGTTCATTTTTGTTGACATTTGTTATCTCTGCATAATGACACAGCTTCAGCAGAAAGGGTGGCACTGCAGTCTGTGAGCAGGTGAAGTAGGGGCTGGGCAGGGATGGGCAGTGCTGCTCTGCTTGAGGTTCTGGAGTCAGCTCAGTGCTTCATTTATGCTGGCCTAGGTGTCACTTTGGAGAAGGTTGCTCAGGTTGGCACGAGCAGCCTGAAGCTGTGCAGAGATTCCAGCTGAGCTCTTGTGACTTTCTGCTACCTTGTTATGTCCATTTTAGTTCTAACGAGTGATTTTTTTCAACATGACCAAAATATAGAAAAATACACATGAAAACTAACACAAAGCAGGCCCTGTGCATAGATAGCTGCTGGGAATTGTGTGTAATGTGTGAGATCAGCTTGGTCCTGGTGTCATTGCTCTCTCATGGCAATATCAGCCTGAGTCAAATCTTTGACTTGGGCGCAGCACGGCCTGAGGTTGATTGTGGTCTGGCAATTCACTGTTGTGTGTGCAAGGGCAGGCAGGGAGAGCAGCAGGTGTGACTTCTTTCAGGGCCTGAAATGCAAAACTGGAGCTGCAAGTGCAGGCTTTCCACTATGTTGTAGAAAGAGACTGCAAACATTTGTTTATCACTGAACCTGGCATGGGCTCTGTCACTTCTCCAGAGCCGAAAGGCTGAAGTTGTCGCCTGTCTCTACCAAACATTACTCCCTTGCCTGTGACAAGCTACTGAAGCAGTTTACTCTAATTCTGTGTTCAGCAGAAAGGTCTCATCATCATTATACTGTGAATGCATGCATAAGCTGAGGTATGATGGGATAAGATGATATTATCCACCTGAAGATTAGAGGCATTATGTGTAAAGAAAATCTACGGTGATTTAATGAAGCAAATATTTTGTGGTGGAAATTGTGACAATGGCTTAGCTGCCTCTTGAGAATGATGGGAAATCCTTGGTTGTCATTAGAACAGCCCAGGAACCTGATCGTGAGCTGTTAATGTATGGAATGTGGCAAGGGACACAATGGGACGTGAATCCTCTTCAGCTGGTTAATGGCTGTCCTCATTTTTACATAAGATTATGTCATTAGCCACGCTTGGCCTGGAGATTGGAGACTGGGCTCAGTACGGTGTGCTGTGGAGTCTTGGGATTGTTTCTGAGTCCAGAGCAGATACTGTGACTGCTGACAATTAATGAAGGAATTTACTGATCCACAATTAACAAAACTACTTTAATGAAATAATACATCTGTCTAATGTGAAAGTGAAATCTAAACTCATATTGTGTCATGCCTCCTCTGAGATGAATCTTTTTCATTTCATGCCACGTTATTTTCCTTTTAATTAATTTTTTGTTTTAAATTTAAAAATGTCTTCTAGTCTTCCTTATTTTGTTCCACAAACCATATGATGGTCAAAATCCAATGGCACTCCCATCATCTGTGAAGGTATCTTTCTGTGTGGCCCTTGACCTTCCAGTCTAGCCTCTTTAGAAAGTTCTGGGCTCCTTAATTTTAAGAACTTAATGAATAACTCAGTAAGAGGCTGTTTGGTGAGACATGGACAGAAACACTAAATAGACCCTGAAATTCTCAGGTACCTGAACCTTAATGCTCTGACTTTATGCTGCTGTTACCTATACCTAAATCTACCCTTACTACAGTTGTGCAGTGCATGTGTTCTCTGTGCAACAACATTGTTTCTGTTTTCTCCATAAATTTCCTCTGCTCAGCTGGTGTTTTGTAACCAAGGTGCTATTTTAGCATGTTTCCTGAAGGAAAGGCAGAGAAGTTCAGAAACTGAAGCCATGATAGTAATTATTACAGCTCTCTAGCATCTCCTTTACTTGGCTTTGAAAATTAACAAATGAGGATATTCTAATTTCTTTTTTTAGAATATGAAGATGGAGGGTCCAAGTTGCTACCTTGAAGTGCTCTGCCTTTAAAATGCCAGAATGTGTCTTTGAAAGTCTGTGATGGATTCTTACTTATATTCACTACTTAAACTGGATGATTTTTAAAATTTAGTATTTCTGTGACAACACCACTGTGGCAGGTAGCTGAAATCCCAGCTGTCTTGTGATCAGTGCCGTATGAACGTGTAGGGGAACCCTTGACTCGTAGAATTTTGTGGATAAGGTGTGTGGGAGCTGGGCAGAGGAGAGGGACATAGAGAATTTATATGGCCAAATTTATACAGACTGTTGGTGGCAGGTTTGACTCACTGCTGGAGCTGCTCAGATGAAGCAGACAGAAGGTCTTTCCTCCTGTTAGTAACAGCCCAGACAGTGTGTGAATCCCGCAGCAGCCAAATGTTGCAGAGTGGTGCAGCAGCCACATCTGTTCTCCTACCGCAGATCCTGTCAGACCCCACTGACACAAATTTGAGACTGACATGAGCCCTGAAGTAAGAGATCAGATACCTCTCCCAACATTCGTGTTGTAATTAGCACATCTTAAATACCCCATAATTGCCTAATTCTCTGCTTGTGTCTTGAAAATTCATGAGCTCAGTGACCTTGTGTCAGGAGAGTTGGTGGTGGTGGCGTGGAAATCCTATTGTAGTTTTGGTTTTGACATTTCCTATCTCCTAAATCAAATCCTGTATTTTAAATATGAGTGTTTGAATTTGCTTTTTATTAGAACTGTCACAGGTGATCTCTGAGAAAATAGGATTTCTATAAGCAGCTTTCTGAAGAGTATAAGAAAAAGATAGTATTTCTGGTTTTTTTTTTGTCTTCATAGATAAACGATCATTCCAGTCTTCATTTTAGTGAGATAATATAGATTTTTAGACTGTGTTATCTGCCCATATGTAGTCTGGATCTAGCTAAAGATATCTTTCACGAATCACCCAACTAATGCAGAGAATTACCTGTCCCTGCTTTCATGGTGGATTCAAATTCCTTTGAAGCTTTCCTTTCTGCGTCAAGCCGAGACTTGCCAGAGGCTTCGCAAGGAGGTTTGGCATGCTGGAGGTAAAAGAAAAACTCACATAAAGTTTTCAAGCATAGCAGACTCAGTGACTCTGTACTCATCCATTACAGGATTATCATTGCAATGAAGCTATGGTTAGAGAAAATGCCTTTTGGGATTTCTCTGTGCACAGAATAAATAGGACTTGCAGAACAGAGCACAGAATAGTTTTTAAAATAACTTTGCTCTATATATTTGCCTTTCTCTGAGGTATTTATAATTTTACCAGCTGTATATTGAATGATTACATGATACCTGCCTTTCCCCCTTCTCCTTGTGCTAACAGGAATATTTTCAGTTGCTCAAGCAAAGGGTGTGGGAGTACTATGCCGTAATTTCTATGGAATTTCTGAGTAGAAGACGGGCTCACTTCATGTGTAACAGTTTGGAGGACGAGGAGGGTTGGGAAGGAGAAAAGTATAGGAAGAGCTACAGGCTGCACAAGAACATGTGAATGTTTTATCCTTTTTAAGTTAATATGAAACTGCAGTTATTGAGTGGAAACTATGGAGTTTCCACAATGTAATTGAAACTGGTGAAACTGGTGCTATTGAGTTTCCATGGAGTGGAAAAAAGCGATGCACTGTTTTTTTTCTCTTCTGAAAGCCTTTTTTACTTTCTTGTCACTCTCAAACCCAGTTTAACATCTAGCAAATTACTACAAATATTTGCTTGTTACTTAAAACCAACTCTAGCGTTCAGAAATTGAAGACTTAAAACTATCTGACCTAGTTTATATGGATCTTTTAAAACATGTGTAGCATTTTTAACGAAGTAAGAATATTATGCTTGCATACAATTAGAATATCATAAGCAAGATACTGGTCCTGGAACCACAGTTGTATTGGTATTGGTCTCCAGTGTTATTGTGTGTTCTTATTTTGATCCTATTTTTCCAGAGGCAGTAGAGTTAGTGCTCTGTGACTTTACAACATGATGTCAGCAATAAAGGATTATGACATCATTAACTTAGATGTAACTGAACGAGATATTTCAAGCTTGTGTTTCAAGCTAATATTTTCACATGGTTTTAAAGCTGTATGCATTTAAAATTAATTTAAAGCTGTTAGATATAAAACTAACAAACCAACAATAAAAAAATCCTCCACAAGTTCCAAAGGGATGTATAAAGCTGTACATAACACGAAGAGGACTGGTGAATTTAGACACTGACAGCAGCAAGTCCAGGAAAAGAAGTAGCAAAGTAACAACGAAAGACTTATGTTTGGTTACATCATTCCTCGAAATGCGGGTGTTGTAACTGGAATGCTTTTGGTACAGAAACATTTTAATCTCATTGATTTATTGCTATACTTCAGATAAATGCAATTGTGTAAACACACGTGAGTTTTCCACATAGCTTATGTATTTCTTACATACAAATATATAAAAATTATTGAAAAGCATCTTATACTTCTCTCAAGTAATGAGAGAAATTTTGCAAGCAAAAGAATATGTAAATATATATGCAAATATTTAATATATAAAAAATATCCTCTCTATATCACTATTTAAATATATGTACATGCTTTTAATGGTTAAATTAAGGATCCCTATGTCTTGTCTTGAAGGTGGGGAAGGACTTCACCATTCCCTGATGTGGACTGACACGGAAAAGTTTGTAAATGGCAGTGCAAGTGCTGAAGCAAAAGTTTGATTACAGCGAGTGTGTGTTTGCATAATTTCTCAGTATGGTGGCAGCAGGAACAGGCTCCTGCAGCCTGGAAATGCAAAGGACAGAAGTATTGCCTGAAGTGTGTTAGAATCAGGCTTTCAGACACTTGTTAGTGCTCTCTGTGGTAACTGAGTAATAGCTGGTGGCCAGAGTGAACCCTGCACATTTTGTCACTTATTAGTGGAGACTGTTTTCCAGATGATTGACTGCTGCAGGAGTAGGTGGAACACTGGGCCATAGAAAGGGTTGGGAGCCACACTATTGATTTCTCATTTGAAGAAATAAGCAAAAGGTAAAGCTTTTTATGTTGTGCCTTCCTACTCTTCAGGGTACATTTTTAACCACTCAGCCCTGGTTTCTCTTTCTTTGTAATTAAGCTACTGTTGGAGAATTTCTAAATTTTTGATGGAGTAAAATTCTTTGATACGAGGAAACCTGATGACAAACACAAAGAAGGAAACTCAGTGTTGTAATGTGGGAAACATTCCTTATCTCCTTGCAGTAACAACATGTCAATATGTTTTTGTCTGCTTGACAATGTGTAGGAAATGCCTTTGATTTTGTGAAATTGTATGTAATTTCTCAACATTTCTTTTGATTCTATTGATTAAAGCTTTTCTGCCTTGCCTAGAGACATTAAATAACAAACTGTCTGCTAAAAATGGATTGGAAACATTCCTGAAAATTAACATTAAAAAAAACCCTTTAGTCTAAATATATTTCAAAGACTGTTCCTAGTTGTGTTCTGAGATAAAGAGGAAGAGAAAACCTTCTCTTATTGTGTGGCAAAAGGTTGCAATATTTGGTGAAATACCAGTATTGTTTTCACACTATAGAGAGAGAAAGATGATGACTGTGACAAAATAGCAGAGGTGCCAGATGATGTAGTGCTAAAGTATCACTGCAAACACAGTCCCACGTGGCTGTGTTTACCCCCTGTATCCATTTTACAGGGATTGATGGATAATCAGCCATTCAACCCAAAGTCCCCTCTGTGTGGCTGTCAGCAGTGAATTACACTGACCACAGTCACTGACTGAGTGGATTTAAGTGCAGGTTATAGAGTAATCCCCAAGCCCCAAGTTTTGCTAATATGATGAGGTGATAAATGTGAAACTGCTGTGAGCATGAAGAGTGATATTTTTTTAATTATGCATTTTTATACTCACCAGTGACTTTCTGACTACACTTTAACACAAAGACCTCTGTGTGAGCAGCTTTTGGGGTGTCAGTGGCTGTTCTGAAGTTGAGAACGTGCTGACAGGAATAAGAACTCTCAGTATGTTTGCAAGTGTTGGGTCAACCACAGGGAATAAGTTTCCTGACAGGTTAAGACAAAAACTTTTGCATTCAAGCTGGCTTTTGTGGTTGGTTTTGCCAGGCAAGAATGCCATGTAACTTTTTAAAAAAGACAATTAGCTGCCCTAGGGAAAGATGGAACAGAGAAGGGTTGCTCAGTACTCTGTGTCAGTACCGATTCAGCGGAAGATAATTCTGGATATTTGCTTCTCCAGCAACTGGATTATCATTTGAACTGTTCAGTTAAGACAAACCTTAAGTAGTAAAGTCATCTATGCAGGCACCATTCATTTACACCCTGTCTGCTACTAAAATAAAAGTATGAGGTCTCTATTTGAAAGTGAGAACATGGAGGTCCTGGTAGTGGCTGTTCTGTCTTGAGATTTTTCCTTACATTAAAAACCTTGAGATATTGAGAGATATCAAATTATTATTGGTTTTAGGTTATGTTCTTCAGAAGGAGTGTAATACAAGGGCCTTGCATGGAGTTCTCAGTCAGTGTGAATGTACTCAAAGCTCTTGCTCTAAAATCTTCTCTCTGCTGGACTCCCATAAGTTGCTGTCATTGCTATGCTGCAGTAGTTCCTACATCTGAGGTACTGTGGGGCTTGGAAGGGAGAGGAATGATCTGTGTAGAACAGTATAAAAAGCAGTAACTCATCTTTGTCTCCTCTGCTGCCCCAGAATTGTGCCCTGGATACCCACAGGCCAGGTGGGGGTCAGGAAGGGCAGCTCGTCCTCACCTCACATCAGTGGAGTTACTGTTTTCGTGTCTCTGTGTAAGCACCTAGGTCTGAAGCAGAAAGATGGGGAAGGAAAGGAAGAATTAAAATATTCACAAGTAAAAAATATGATGTAATTATTACAGGAGTTATGTAAAATGCTCTGACAAATTACAGGCAATGGCAAATACTTAACAGTGTGTTCTGTGCTGCCTGCCTATTTTTAAAACTTGTGCTGAGCTAGCACCCAGCCAGCCAGGCTGTTCTTGCATGTCAGTGTGTACCACGGAATTGTCTGGCTGCTTACAGTGAATGTGGTGCAGAGAATGTCAGTGTTTTAGCCACAATGACAAATTGTGACAAGCTATGACAGAAAAAAAAAAGAAAAATAAAACAACAATGTTGGATATAGTGTTTTAGCTTTGCTACATTCAACTAATAAAAAAGTATAATTTTACTTTAAAAAATAATAATTTTTAATCTATCTTTCTTACTCTCTGTTTAAAATTCTCCCTACAAATTTATTGTGTGACTTTGAATTTGCCTTTCTGCTATTTGATGAGAACAGATGTTGTTTTCTCCTAACTTCTCAACACCTGGAACTGTCAAAATTCCCCAAGCTCATTCAATTATCATCCAACAAGCAGGGTTTATTCGAGCAATTTACCTAGAAGGGCCAATTCATCACAAAGTGGGGAAAAGACACCCTCTTACTGATATTAAAACAATCTCAAGAAGCCCTGTTTATTTCATCAGAATGAGTAGCTGTGTCTTTTAGATAAAAAAAAAAAATAAAAAGGCAATTTTCTGAAGTCATACTCATACCCTTCTTTACTGCACATGAAGTGTAGGGAGCTCAGTAATTTTCTCAAGACTAAAATTTGAACATGATAAACCAGAAGTTTTAGTTGCTCCTTAAGAAGGAAGATAAAAAGATCCCAAATGCTTTTTCTTTATAGGGAGTTTCTTCTGGCTTGACTGCACACCCTTATGGGGAAGTCTTACATCCCTCTTAAGTGGACAAAATAAGTATCAGTTGCAATAGTTACCTGTAGGATAATTGACACCTGTGTTTAGGCCACATTCCTTTTCCCACCACTGTTAAAATGACTGTTAAAAGGGTATGCTAAACTAGGTAATTAGCCAAATTTCAGTGAGTGCTTATAATGCAAAATAGCATAAGTGGGAATGAAATTTCATTTTTCATAGCTTGATCCACTTTACTAAAAAAAAACCTCCAGAAGGTGAGGTTAGACTCCTTATGTTCTTGTTATTTTTAAGTTTCCAAAAGTCTGGAAGCAGCCTGTTTGTCCAACTTGCTTCCTTTCTGCTTCCTGAAGAATGCCATTCTTTGAATGCCTTGGTCTTGAAGCTCCATACAGACTTCTGGTAGCAAAGGCTCCAAGGTCTGAATGCAAACTGTTTTCCCAGTTGCTCAGTGTATGCAACTTCTTGAATGAGTTTGTTTATATGTATGTTTTAAATTGGCTCTTGATTGTCTTGACATGTTTTAGGCACTGTCTTTTACCTGACACAAAACTTGCAGTGAAATCAGTAGACAGTGGGAGTAAAAACCTACAAATTGGGAATGATGACAAGATGTGTGGCTGTCAGAGAAACAGGCTTTCAGTATGATTTTTTAAAAAAACTTGTAATTCCCATTTCTGGAGGTCTCTTAGATATGTTTTGAATTTTTTTTTGATAAGGGACTGTGAAGCCTCAACCACTTAACATCTTTTAATGTGTGTTACCTTTCTGAGGGGAAAAAAAAGTTCTCTAAAATTGCTTAAGGCAATTCCCACCTGTGTTACTGGTGGCACAATTCAGATGAGCGGGACACTGGTAGTTACACCATTTGCAGTGCTATTCTTCCCTATCTTAGGTATGTGTATGTGAATATAGTGATAGATAAATTAAAAATTACTGTAAGGATGTTGATGCTTCCTTGGGCAACTGTGATATCATGAAATACTAGATTGCAGTGCTTTTCTACTATTTAGAAAGGCAGTGATGAACTTTCTGTTTACAGAGAGATATTTGGGTTGTCTTGGCCTAAATCATTGAGGACCAGGAGTGTCACTCCAAAACGAGAGGAGTGATTTCCTTGTCACAGAAGGTGGGCATTTAGTTTATGAAATTGGTGGCTATCAGTAGTTGGCACACAGTTAGCCCAACTCTGCACTCCTCCTTCTGCCTCTACCACTTTTTGAACTATGGCTCATTAGTGATTGAATCTACATAATTGTGTTTTTTCTTCAGAGCACAAGGGCTGACAATTGCACTAAATATTGTTGCTTTCTGGGACAAATTCAGAGCTTGTGTCAACAATATGTTAAAATTCCATTGTGTCAGTGGAGGTGTGTCCCCCCATGGCCAGTTCACATTCAGTGCTTCCTTATTTGTTGACTTCAAACATAATCTTTTTATTTTGGATTTGAAAGTTGTATGTATTGCCATGCTATGAAATGTACTGCATTGCCATGCTATGCAGCTATTCCTAATAAGAGAACTGCAGGTAGAAGATCAGCTAATACGAATTCTGAGGAATTCGCACAATAGATTTTTGGTTAGTGTGTACTTGCTTAAAATTATTACTGGTAATATTGGCATTAAAAGGAGGAGGAATTAAATACCTACTGGGTTATCTCATAAACTTTCAACTTTTTTACTTCTGAATCTGAATTAGTAAGAAAGCACTCAGTCTGCCTTTCTTGCAACTTCAGAATCTAGCAGACTCAAATTGATGTATTCAGAGATTTAAAATCTTGGAAATAACTATATCCATATGAGCCTCCCACAGGTAATACAGGGAGACACTCTAGGTACTCTCCTTGTGCAAATTGAAAAGCTGCATTTATTAATATTTGCCATCAGAGAATGTGCATGGAAAAGAACACTCACCTGCTTCCAGTAATTTCCTAAACATTGCAAAATCTTCAAAAGAGCTCATGTAATCCCAGAAATAAGTCCAAAGGAAAACTGGCATTGTATGCTCTTGTCCTCAGGGATCTGATTTATTTAATCATGTCCTAGGCAATTCCTAAGCTTCTGGGAAGAATTCCTGGGCAGAAATGGGACTATTCATTCTGCTAATATGACTGCAACATCCTGGTCTGTAGTGCAGCATCTTTGCTTTTTTATCAGCTGAGCTGGATTCTGGTTGCAGATGGCCAAAAAACTGGGACACAGCAAAAATTAGCACCAGTATCAATAAATGAGACAGAAAGAGTACTTTGCTATTTTCATATCTTGTGCAGAATATCTTCTGTCCATTTTGCTCAGCTTGAAGGGATCATGTGGCCTCTCAAATGTTGTGACTGGGAAGTGCAGTGGAGGTTGGAATTGAGCACCTCTGGAAGTGAGACAGCAAAATATTAGGCTGGTTCTTCACCACTCCAGTTTCAGGAGCCCACTGCCCCTTTTGCAAGGATGAGAGAATGTAAAGATAAGTGAAAACCAGATGGAAAATTGGCAGGATGCATGTGCATACCTGAAGAGCTTGGGGACATCAGTCAGTGGAAAGGAAAGGAGGGTGTGCTTTTGACAGTTTGTGGGCTTAATTATTACAAACTTGGAAATGTCAAAGCATTTCTCATCCCAGTGGACTGATTACCTCTGACTGACTTGTTTCTTGGAGAGCTGACCCACCCCAATTGCTGCAGAATCACTGGGATTTAATAATCATGCTAGAGATGTGCAGTGGAATGTTGGAATGTACCCATGACTCTGGATGGAGGTAGGTTGTCTGACCAGTGGATGAAATGTAGAATCAGTAATTTTATCCAGAAACTGTTGTGAATATTTATGTAACATGAATATTTATATATGTGAGTATATGTCTATATGTAATAGCTATGTAAAAATATACATTTAACAGACAGGAAACATCAAAGGACTTACTTTGGAAAAAAATTCTTCAGCTTCATTGTTCAGTGCAAAATTCTTTATAAAACACATATTTTGTTGTAGGAATGTGTCGATGTATCACTTTAGAAGGTAGAACAGCTACTATCATAATTACTTCTTTTTTTTGTGTCTTGCAAAGCCTCACATTGTGGTCCTAGGTGGGCATGATGGATAAAATTTTCAGTGTTTGAATTCACAGAGGATTATTTCTTTCACCATATGAAGACTTTTCCTATTTGCTTGGCATGTATGACACCCTCCTGTAAGAAATTATTATTTGACAGCTGAGGATGCCACTTTGGCATCCTTCAGAGCACTGACTTCACCACTTAAGTTAGTCATTTGATCTTTACATAATCATTTGCTATTCTACAGAAACCTGAACTTGAAAACAAATCTTCAGTAGTGTTCTTTGCCACTGAGCAGGGGAAAGTAAGAATGGCAGTAAGATTTACTTATGGTCAAGCTGCAGTTAAGAATTTTGGTGTACAAGTCTCTGCCACCTGTGTTTTCTCATTATTCTTAATTCAATGTCAGTTTTACAGGACATAAAGATATTCTCAGTGTAGTCAACACTGTCTTTATATTAAGGTGCATATGCAGGCTCCTGGGCCAGTCTGGAGGGTAGCTATAACATCTCCCTGGATTTGCAGTTGTTAGTTTGCAGAAAGCTCTTCCAGATTTCCTGTGGTTTGGGCCTGCACAGCCATTAGAGCAGGGTCATTGTTGCTAATGGAGAGATCAGTTGCAGGAATGATGGGTTTTCTAATGAAAGCCTGCCACTTTGAATAACTGGGATCTAGAGTAATTCTTTCAATTAATGGTCCTGCCTCCTTTTGATATGACTGGTGGCTGTTCTACCAGCAGGTGGGGATGATTTTTCTTTCATTCTGGCACAGGTGACACGTTCAGCTCGCTGAGCTGATTAATATCCCTAAACAAAGGCTTCAGTGTTTACTGTTCGAGAAGGAGGTTTGTCAAATTCAATCAGTCATTATATTTGCATGGCAAATTGTGTTTGGGATGTATTGTAATCTGCCTGTGTATGAATATTTTTTCTGAAACAAAGCACAGAAACTTGACACTGTCTGGGACCCTCTGCAATGAACAGAATTGCTGAAAGAATGTTTGCAGGAGGAAGATAAATGCTGTTACATTTTTAATAAGTGCAGTTTTTCCTTCCATAATGGAAATTTTTTTGCTATTTTAGTTAGAAACCTTGTTTGTCAGAGGACATCCTTATCTCCTCTTGTTTATGCTCAAATTATCTGTTAATTGCTTTGGTAAAA